>NW_021962970.1:0-23135 GCF_901765095.1 Microcaecilia unicolor
GGAGAGTCTTCTTATGCGCCATATAGGCTTTCAAGGATTTCAAACCTACTTCAATCATTACTTGTAAAGAGATTGCTGCTTCTTAAATGTTTGTAAGTTATTTTCTCTCCTAATTCTTAATAAAGACTTCCTTCAATTAAAAAAAAATTCTCCCTCTTTGGGTGTCAATAAGGGAATCTATTGCGCCTTCAAATTAATTGTTGGATCTGTTGATAGTGGTTTATAACAATTTTTGTCATCTAATTGTCTTCTGATTTCCTTAATATATTGTCTCTAAGTAATGCCACACTGGGAAAAGACCAAGGGTCCTTCGAGCCCAGCATCCTGTCCACGACAGCGGCCAATCCAGGCCAAGTGCACCTGGCAAGCTTCCCAAACGTACAAACATTCTATACATATTATTCCTGGAATTGTGGATTTTTCCCAAGTCCATTTAGTAGTGGTTTATGGACTTGTCCTTTAGGAAACCGTCTAACCCCTATTTAAACTCTGCCAAGCTAACCGCCTTAACCACATTCTCCGGCAACAAATTCTGGAGTAAACATTGCAAGGCTGGCACTGAAAACGGCAAAGGGGGCAGTCCTTCACAGCCTAGCTGACGAAACATGCATGTCGGACATTTCAGAACCCCCAGTCTGATTATCTGTTAAGATAAGTACTCTACCGCTGAGGCGAAAACGGAAAAGATTATAATGAGTATGATGATGGTTTATGGGTGTGACAGTAGCACAATCAACAGCTAATCTCTATATGGGATGGTTTGAAAAGCATTTGCTGTGCGTGGGTCATTACTGCCCGGTTACCTCAAGAGACTTTACCACTAGGTCAATGGCTAGCGGGAAGGTCTCAGACCCAAAATGGATGCACGGCAATTTTCATTTTGTCACATGTCCATTTTTAGCAAAACATTTAAACAGGCATTTTTTGCAGGTGCGCTGAAAAATGATTCTGTGTGCCCAAAACACGCGTCTACACTACTGCAGGCTATTTTTCAGTGCATCTTAGTAATCGGACGCTTAAATGCCTTGGGAGGGTCAGGTGGGGGACCTAGATTCCTCAGAGAGGTTTTGTGCATTAGATACTGTGGAAGATGTCAGATCATTGGATGTCAGGGAAAGGAGGTCAGAAGGACTGAGATATGCGTGGAGGTGTTTGGGAAAAAAACTTGTAATGCTGGTTTGGGGTGGAGATTAGGAACAACAATTTAAAAAAGCTGCTTCCATGTACATATGAAGTAGAGCTCTAAAAAAAAGCTTTTAAAAATTATTGCTCCTATGGAGACATGGAGAGACATAAACATGCAGCCCTCTGCATATGCTTACAAATATTTTGCAACAGCATTTGTGTTTGGCAAAACCTTTGTAAAATACAAGGAGATTTGTGTACATCCTGACCAGGACATTTCAATTGCAGTCTCCACATTATATTTAAAATGACCTCCACATCAGAAAAAAAAGTCTGTTCTAAAAAAACAAGTGTTTTAAACAATGATTCAAAACATTATCTTCTTTCACCTACAGAAATCTGAAGGACGCTCTGAACAAGAAATCACAGAAATTTCAACTGATGACCAGAACAATAGAGAGGATTTTCATAAGCGGCTTGCTGACTCTAACCGAAAGGAAAGTGGGACTCCAACTGATTACTGGGAGAAAATTCAAAACAATAAACTCAAAGATGATATCATTCATCAAAAAGAAGCCGCTCATGAAGAGAGCACTATGGGAAGTGCATGCCAGATGCTTTCAATCAGCTATGATGATGAACGTATGCAGTATTACATTGAAACAAATGCCAATATTTATTCAGACTGACAGAGACAATTATCAGGAAGATACTGAATACATAATGAAATATCTGACGGATTCTCCAGAACAGGATAAAGCTTTGGAGAACAAATACATAGTAGGCATGCCTCCACTTGATTTAGAGAAAATCGCTATCCAAAGTTCTGAAGGACAAGATGTTACCACTATAATTCAAGGGGAGGGGAGCTATGATCAGAAAATTACAGAGGTCCTAATTAATGATCAGAATAAAATAGTGGATTACCATCAGAGACATGATAGCTCTTCCCAAAATGAAACTGAGACTCCAACGGAGCATCAGGAAAATATTCAAAATAATGAATTGAAAGATATTGTATATGAACAAAAAGAAGCTGCTCCTGAAGACAGCACTATGGGAAGTGCAAGTGACATGTTTTCAATCAGCTACAATGATGAGTGTATTCACTATTATAATGAAAAATATGCTACTAACTATTATCAGAATGAGCAATTCAATTACCGGGAAGATATTGAATACAACATGAAAGATCTGGGAGCTTCCCAGAAACAAGAGAAATCTTTGGACATGATATTCACCATGGGTTTATCTCCACTTGAATCACAGAAGACAACTGTCCAAATTTCTGAAGGACAAGACATTACCACAATTCAATTAGAGGGAAGCTCTGACCAAAAAATCACAGAAATTTCAATTCACGATCAAAACAAAATAGAAGATCTCCATAAGCAGCTTGGTGACTCTAACCGAAAGGAAAGTGGGACTCCAACTGATTACTGGAAGAATATTCAAATTAATAAACTCAAAGATGATATTATAAAACAAAAAGCCGCTCATCAAGAGAGCACTATGGGAAGTGTATGCCAGATGCTTTCAATCAGCTATGATGATGAACTATGCAGTATTACATTGAAACAAATGCCAATACTATTATCAGACTGACAGAGACAACTATCAGGAAGATACTGAATACGTACAGAAAGATCTGAGGGATTCCCAGGGACATGATAAAGCTTTGGGGAACAAATACGTAGTAGGCATGCCTTCACTTGAGTCACAGAAGAATGCTATCCCGTGTTCTGAAGGACATGTTGCCACTGTAGCTCAAGAAGAGAAGAGCTCTGAGCAGAAATTCAAAGAGGCTCCAATTAATGTTCAGAATAAAATAGAAAATCTACATAAGAACCTTGGTGGTTCTCATGAAAAGGGAACTGGGACTGCAACACAGGAAGAGAAAAATAGTCAACAGAGTGAATTCAAAGATGCTATGAATCAACAAAAAGGGGCCGTGTATGAGGACAGCACTATACGAATTGCAAACAAGATGTTTTCAGTCAGCCATGAAGATGATTGTATCCGCTATTATAATGATAAATATGCCACTAAGTATTATCAGACTGAGCAATTCAATTACCAGGAAGACACTGAAAATAAACTGAAAGACCTGAGGGCCTCTGAGAGACAAGATGAAACCATGGAAAAAGAATTCACAATGGGTCTATCTTTACTTGAATCACAGAAGACAACTGTCCAAATTTCTGAAGGACAAGACATTACCACAATTCAATTAGAGGGAAGCTCTGACCAAAAAATCACAGAAATTTCAATTCACGATCAAAACAAAATAGAGGATCTCCATAAGCAGCTTGGTGACTCTAACCAAAAGGAAACTGGGACTCCAACTGATTACTGGGAGAATATTCAAAATAATAAACTCAAAGATGATATTATTCAACAAAAAGAAGCCGCTCATGAAGAGAGCACTATGGGAAGTGCATGCCAGATGCTTTCAATCAGCTATGATGATGAATGTATACAGTATTACATTGAAACAAATGCCAATATCTATTATCAGACTGACAGACAACTATCAGGAAGATACTGAATACATAATGAAAGATCTGAGGGATTCTCAGGGACAGGATAAAGCTTTGGAGAACAAATTATAGTAGGCATGCCTCCACTTGATTTAGAGAAGAACGCTATCCAAAGTTCTGAAGGACAAGATGTTACCACTATAATTCAAGGGGAGGGGAGCTATGATCAGAAAATTACAGAGGTCCTAATTAATGATCAGAATAAAATAGTGGATTACCATCAGAGACATGATAGCTCTTCCAAATGAAACTGAGATTCCAACGGAGCATCAGGAAAATATTCAAAATAATGAATTGAAAGATATTGTATATGAACAAAAGAAGCTTCCTGAAGACAGCACTATGGGAAGTGCAAGTGACATGTTTTCAATCAGCTACGATGATGAGTGTATTCACTATTATAATGAAAAATATGCTACTAACTATTATCAGAATGAGCAATTCAATTACCGGGAAGATATTGAATACAACATGAAAGATCTGAAAGCTTCCCAGAAACAAGATAAATCTTTGGACATGATATTCACCATGGGTTTAACTCCCATTGAATCACAGAAGACAACTGTCCAAATTTCTGAAGGACAAGTCATTACCACAATTCAATTAAAGGGAAGCTCTGACCAAAAATCACAGAAATTTCAATTCATGATCAAAACAAAATAGAGGATCTCCATAAGCAGCTTGGTGACTCTAACCAAAAGGAAACTTGGACTCCAACTGAGTACTGGGAGAATATTCAAAATAATAAACTCAAAGATGATATTATTCAACAAAAAAAGCCGCTCATGAAGAGAGCACTATGGGAAGTGCATGCCAGATGCTTTCAATCAGCTATGATGACGAAAGTATACAGTATTATAATGAAAGAAATGTCAACGTCTATTATCAGACTGACAGAGACAACTATCAGGAAGATACTGAATACATACAGAAAGATCTGAGGGATTCTCAGGGACAGGATAAAGCTTTGGAGAACAATATATAGTAGGCATGCCTCCACTTGATTTAGAGAAGAACGCTATCCAAAGTTCTGAAGGACAAGATGTTACCACTATAATTCAAGGGAGGGGAGCTATGAACAGAAAATTACAGAGGTCCTAATTAATGATCAGAATAAAATAGTGGATTACTATCAGAGACATGATAGCTCTTCCCAATATGAAACTGAGATTCCAACGGAGCATCAGGAAAAATTCAAATAATAATTGAAAGATATTGTATATGAACAAAAAGAAGCTGCTCCTGAAGACAGCACTAGGGAAGTGCAAGTGACATGTTTTCAATCAGCTACGATGATGATATATTCACTATTATAATGAAAATATGCTACTAAATTATCAGACTGAGCAATTCAATTACCGGGAAGATATTGAATACAACATGAAATATGAAAGCTTCCCAGAAACAAGATAAATCTTTGGACATGGGTTTATCTCCACTTGAATCACAGAAGACAACTGTCCAAATTTCTGAAGAACAAGACATTACCACAATTCATTTAGAGGGAAGCTCTGACCAAAAATCACAGAAATTTCAATTCATGATCAAAACAAAATAGAAGATCTCCATAAGCAGGTTGGTGACTCTCACCAAAAGGAAACTGGGACTCCAGCTGAGTACTGGGAGAATATTCAAAATAATAAACTCAAAGATGATCTTATTCAACAAAAAGAAGCCGCTCATGAAGAGAGCACTATGGAAGTGCATGCCAGATGCTTTCAATCAGCTATGATGATGAACGTATGCAGTATTACATTGAAACAAATGCCAATATCTATTATCAGACTGACAGAGACAACTATCAGGAAGATACTGAATATATAATGAAAGATCTGAGGGATTCTCAGGGACAGGATAAAGCTTTGGAGAACAAATATATAGTAGGCATGCCTCCACTTGATTTAGAGAAAAATGCTATCCAAAGTTCTGAAGGACAAGATGTTACTACTATAGTTGATGGGGAGGGGAGCTATCAGCAGAAAATTACAGAGATCCTAATTAATGATCAGAATAACATAGTGGATTACCATGAGAGACATGATAGCTCTTCCCAAAATGAAACTGAGACTCCAACGGAGCATCAGGAAAATATTCAAAATATGAATTGAAATATTGTATGAACAAAAAGAAGCTGCTCCTGAAGACAGCACTATGGGAAGTGCAAGTGACATGTTTTCAATCAGGTATGATGATGAGGGTATTCACTATTATAATGAAAAATATGCTACTAACTATTATAAGACTGAGCAATTCAATTACCGGAAAGATATTGAATACAACATGAAAGATATGAAAGCTTCCCAGAAACAAGATAAATCTTTGGACATGATATTCACCATGGGTTTATCTCCACTTGAATCACAGAAGTCAACTGTCCAAATTTCTGAAGAACAAGACATTACCACAATTCAATTAGAGGGAAGCTCTGACCAAAAAATTACAGAAATTTCAATTCATGATCAAAACAAAATAGAGGATCTCCATAAGCAGCTTGGTGACTCTACCAAAGGAAACTGGGACTCCAACTGATTACTGGGAGAATATTCAAAATAATAAACTCAAAGATGATATTATTCAACAAAAAGAGCCGCTCATGAAGAGAGCACTATGGGAAGTGCATGCCAGTGCTTTCAATCAGCTATGATGATGAACGATGCAGTATTACATTGAAACGAATGCCAATATCTATTATCAGACTGACAGAGACAACTATCAGGAATACTGAATACATACAGAAAGATCTGAGGGATTCCAGGGACATGATAAAGCTTTGGGGAACAAATACGTAGTAGGCATGCCTTCACTTGAGTCACAGAAGAATGCTATCCCGTATTCTGAAGGACAAGATGTTGCCACTGTAGCTCAAGAAGAGAAGAGCTCTGAGCAGAAATTCAAAGAGGCTCCAATTAATGTTCAGAATAAAATAGAAAATCTACATAAGAACTTGGTGGTTCTCATGAAAAGGGAACTGGGACTGCAACACAGGAAGAGAAAAATAGTCAACAGAGTGAATTCAAAGATGCTATGAATCAACAAAAAGGGGCCGTGTATGAGGACAGCACTATACGAATTGCAAACAAGATGTTTTCAGTCAGCCATGAAGATGATTGTATCGCTATTATAATGATAAATATGCCACTAAGTATTATCAGACTGAGCAATTCAATTACCAGGAAGACACTGAAAATAAACTGAAAGACCTGAGGGCCTCTGAGAGACAAGATGAAACCATGGGAAAAAATTCACAATGGGTCTATCTTTACTTGAATCACAGAAGACAACTGTCCAAATTTCTGAAGGACAAGACATTACCACAATTCAATTAGAGGGAAGCTCTGACCAAAAAATCACAGAAATTTCAATTCACGATCAAAACAAAATAGAGGATCTCCATAAGCATCTTGGTGACTCTAACCAAAGGAAACTGGGACTCCAACTGATTACTGGGAGAATATTCAAAATAATAAACTCAAAGATGATATTATTCAACAAAAAGAAGCCGCTCATGAAGAGAGCACTATGGGAAGTGCATGCCAGATGCTTTCAATCAGCTATGATGATGAATGTATACAGTATTACATTGAAACAAATGTCAATATCTATTATCAGACTGACAGAGACAACTATCAGGAAGATACTGAATACATAATGAAAGATCTGAGGGATTCTCAGGGACAGGATAAAGCTTTGGAGAACAAATATATAGTAGGCATGCCTCCACTTGATTTAGAGAAGAACGCTATCCAAAGTTCTGAAGGACAAGATGTTACCACTATAATTCAAGGGGAGGGGCTATGATCAGAAAATTACAGAGGTCCTAATTAATGATCAGAATAAAATAGTGGAATACCATCAGAGACATGATAGCTCTTCTCAAAATGAAACTGAGACTCCAACGGAGCATCAGGAAAATATTCAAAATAATGAATTGAAAGATATGTATATGAACAAAAAGAAGCTTCTTCTGAAGACAGCACTATGGGAAGTGCAAGTGACATGTTTTCAATCAGCTACGATGATGAGTGTATTCACTATTATAATGAAAAATATGCTACTAACTATTATCAGAATGAACAATTCAATTACCGGGAAGATATGAATACAACATGAAAGATCTGAAAGCTTCCCAGAAACAAGATAAATCTTTGGACATGATATTCACCATGGGTTTCTCCACTTGAATCACAGAAGACAACTGTCCAAATTTCTGAAGGACAAGACATTACCACAATTCAATTAGAGGGAAGCTCTGACCAAAAAATCACAGAAATTTCAATTCACGATCAAAACAAAATAGAAGATCTCCATAAGCAGCTTGGTGACTCTAACCGAAAGGAAAGTGGGACTCCAACTGATTACTGGAAGAATATTCAAATTAATAACTCAAAGATGATATTATAAAACAAAAAGAAGCCGCTCATCAAGAGAGCACTATGGGAAGTGCATGCCAGATGCTTTCAATCAGCTATGATGATGAACGTATGCAGTACATTGAAACAAATGCCAATATCTATTATCAGACTGACAGAGACAACTATCAGGAAGATACTGAATACATACAGAAAGATCTGAGGGATTCCCAGGGACATGATAAAGCTTTGGGGAACAAATACGTAGTAGGCATGCCTTCACTTGAGTCCAGAAGAATGCTATCCCGTATTCTGAAGGACAAGATGTTGCCACTGTAGCTCAAGAGAGAAGAGCTCTGAGCAGAAATTCAAAGAGGCTCCAATTAATGTTCAGAATAAAATAGAAATCTACATAAGAACCTTGGTGGTTCTCATGAAAAGGGAACTGGGACTGCAACACAGGAAGAAAATAGTCAACAGAGTGAATTCAAAGATGCTATGAATCAACAAAAGGGGCCGTGTATGAGGACAGCACTATACGAATTGCAAACAATGTTTTCAGTAGCCATGAAGATGATTGTATCCGCTATTATAATGATAAATATGCCACTAAGTATTATCAGACTGAGCAATTCAATTACCAGGAAGACACTGAAAATAAACTGAAAGACCTGAGGGCCTCTGAGAGACAAGATGAAACCATGGGAAAAGAATTCACAATGGGTCTATCTTTACTTGAATCACAGAAGACAACTGTCCAAATTTCTGAAGGACAAGACATTACCACAATTCAATTAGAGGGAAGCTCTGACCAAAAAATCACAGAAATTTCAATTCACGATCAAAACAAAATAGAGGATCTCCATAAGCAGCTTGGTGACTCTAACCAAAAGGAAACTGGGACTCCAACTGATTACTGGGAGAATATTCAAAATAATAAACTCAAAGATGATATTATTCAACAAAAAGAAGCCGCTCATGAAGAGAGCACTATGGGAAGTGCATGCCAGATGCTTTCAATCAGCTATGATGATGAATGTATGCAGTATTACATTGAAACAAATGCCAATATCTATTATCAGACTGACAGAGACAACTATCAGGAAGATACTGAATACATAATGAAAGATCTGAGGGATTCTCAGGGACAGGATAAAGCTTTGGAGAACAAATTATAGTAGGCATGCCTCCACTTGATTTAGAGAAAACGCTATCCAAAGTTCTGAAGGACAAGAGTTACCACTATTTCAAGGGGAGGGGAGCTATGATCAGAAAATTACAGATGTCCTAATTAATGATCAGAATAAAATAGTGGATACCATCAGAGACATGATAGCTCTTCTCAAAATGAAACTGAGACTCCAACGGAGCATCAGGAAAATATTCAAAATAATGAATTTAAAGATATTGTATGAACAAAAAGAAGCTTCTTCTGAAGCAGCACTATGGGAAGTGCAAGTGACATGTTTTCAATCAGCTACGATGATGAGTGTATTCACTATTATAATGAAAAATATGCTACTAACTATTATCAGAATGAACAATTCAATTACCGGAAGATATTGAATACAACATGAAAGATCTGAAAGCTTCCCAGAAACAAGATAAATCTTTGGACATGATATTCACCATGGATTTATCTCCACTTGAATCACAGAAGACAACTGTCCAAATTTCTGAAGAACAAGACATTACCACAATTCAATTAGAGGGAAGCTCTGACCAAAAAATCACAGACATTTCAATTCATAATCAAAACAAAAATAGAAGATCTCCATAAGCAGCTTGGTGACTCTCACCTAAAGGAAACTGGGACTCCAACTGATTACTGGGAGAATATTCAAAATAATAAACTCAAAGATGATATTATAAAAAAAAGAGAAGCCGCTCATGAAGAGAGCACTATGGGAAGTGCATGCCAGATGCTTTCAATCAGCTATGATGATGAACGTATGCAGTATTACATTGAAACAAATGCCAATATCTATTATCAGACTGACAGAGACAACTATCAGGAAGATACTGATACGTAATGAAAGATCTGAGGGATTCTCAGGGACAGGATAAAGCTTTGGAGAACAAATACATAGTAGGCATGCCTCTACTTGAGTTAGAGAAAAACGCTATCCAAAGTTCTGAAGGACAAGATGTTACCACTATAATTCAAGGGGAGGGGAGCTATCAGCAGAAAATTACAGATGTCCTAATTAATGATCAGAATAAAATAGTGGATTACCATCAGAGACATGATAGCTCTTCTCAAAATGAAAGTGAGACTCCAACGGAGCATCAGGAAAATATTCAAAAATGAATTGAAAGATATTGTATGAACAAAAAGAAGCTGCTCCTGAAGACAGCACTATGGGAAGTGCAAGTGACATGTTTTCAATCAGCTATGATGATGAGGTATTCACTATTATAATGAAAATATGCTACTAACTATTATAAGACTGAGCAATTCAATTACCGGAAGATATTGAATACAACATGAGAGATATGAAGCTTCCCAGAAACAAGATAAATCCTTGGACATGATATTCACCATGGGTTTATCTCCACTTGAATCACAGAAGACAACTGTCCAAATTTCTGAAGGACAAGACATTACCATAATTCAATTAGAGGGAAGCTCTGACCAAAAAATCACAGAAATTTCAATTCATGATCAAAACAAAATAGAGATTCTCCATAATCAGCTTGGTGACTCTAACCAAAGGAAACTGGGACTCCAACTGATTACTGGGAGAATATTCATATTAAACTCAAAGATGATATTATTCAACAAAAAGAAGCCGCTCGTGAAGACACTATGGGAAGTGCATGCCAGATGCTTTCAATCAGCTATGATGATGAACGTATGCAGTATTACATTGAAACAAATGCCAATATCATTATCAGACTGACAGAGACAACTATCAGGAAGATACTGAATACGTAATGAAAGATCTGAGGGATTCTCAGGGACAGGATAAAGCTTTGGAGAAAATACAGTAGGCATGCCTCTACTTGAGTTAGAGAAAAACGCTATCCAAAGTTCTGAAGGACAAGATGTTACCACTATAATTCAAGGGGGGGGAGCTATCAGCAGAAAATTACAGATGTCCTAATTAATGATCAGAATAAATAGTGGATTACCATCAGAGACATGATAGCTCTTCTCAAAATGAAACTGAGACTCCAACGGAGCATCAGGAAAATATTCAAAATAATGAATTGAAACATATTGTGTATGAAGAAAAAGAAGCTGCTCCTGAAGTCAGCACTATGGGAAGTGCAAGTGACATGTTTTCAATCAGCTACGATGATGAGGGTATTCACTATTATAATGAAAATATGCTACTAACTATTACCAGGAAGATATTGAATACAACATGAAAGATATGAAAGCTTCCCAGAAACAAGATAAATCTTTGGACATGATATTCACCATGGGTTTATCTCCACTTGAATCAGAGAAGACAACTGTCCAAATTTCTGAAGAACAAGACATTACCACAATTCAATTAGAGGGAAGCTCTGACCAAAAAATCACAGAAATTTCAATTCATGATCAAAAAAATAGAAGATCTCCATAAGCAGCTTGGTGACTCTCACCAAAAGGAAACTGGGACTCCAACTGATTACTGGGAGAATATTCAAAATAATAAACTCAAAGATGATATTATTCAACAAAAACAAGCCGCTCATGAAGAGAGCACTATGGGAAGTGCATGCCAGATGCTTTCAATCAGCTATGATGATGAACGTATGCAGTATTACATTGAAACAAATGCCAATATCTATTATCAGACTGATAGAGACAACTATAAGGAAGATACTGCATATATAATGAAAGATCTGAGGGATTCTCAGGGACAGGATAAAGCTTTGGAGGACAAATACATATTAGGCATGCCTCTACTTGATTTAGAGAAAAACGCTATCCAAAGTTCTGAAAGACAAGATGTTACCACTATAATTCAAGGGGAGGGGAGCTGTCAGCAGAAAATTACAGAGGTCCTAATTAATGATCAGAATAAAATAGTGGATTACCATCAGAGACATGATAGCTCTTCCCAAAATGAAACTGAGACTCCAACGGAGCATCAGGAAAATATTAAAAAGAATGAATTGAAAGATTTTGTGTATGAACAAAAAGAAGCTGCTCCTGAAGACAGCACTATGGGAAGTGCAAGTGACATGTTTTCAATCAGCTATGATGATGAGGGTATTCACTATTATAATGAGAAATATGCTACTAACTATTATCAGACTGAGCAATTAAATTACCGGGAAGATATTGAATACAACATGAAAGATCTGAGAGCTTCCCAGAAACAAGAGAAATCTTTGGACATGATATTCACCATGGGTTTATCTCCACTTGAATCACAGAAGACAACTGTCCAAATTTCTGAAGAACAAGACATTACCACAATTCAATTAGAGGGAAGCTCTGACCAAAAAATCAGAGAAATTTCAATTCATGATCAAAACAAAATAGAAGATCTCCATAAGCAGCTTGTTGACTCTCACCTAAAGGAAACTGGGACTCCAACTGATTACTGGGAGAAAATTCAAAATAATAAACTCAAAGATGATATTATTCAACAAAAAGAAGCCGCTCATGAAGAGAGCACTATGGGAAGTGCATGCCAGATGCTTTCAATCAGCTATGATGATGAACGTATGCAGTATTACATTGAAACAAATGCCAATATCTATTATCAGACTGACAGAGACAACTATCAGGAAGATACTGAATATATAATGAAAGATCTGAGGGATTCTCAGGGACAGGATAAAGCTTTGGAGAACAAATATATAGTAGGCATGCCTCCACTTGATTTAGAGAAGATCGCTATCCAAAGTTCTGAAGGACAAGATGTTACCACTATAATTCAAGAAGAGGAGAGCTCTGAGCAGAAATTCACAGAGGTTCCAATTAATGATCAAATAAAATAGAAAGTCTGCATAAGAGCCTTGGTGTTTCTCATGAAAAGGAAACTGGGACTGCAACACAGGAAAGAAAAATAGCCAACAGAGTGAATTCAAAGATGCTATGAATCAACAAAAGGAGGCAGCTTATGAGGACAGCACTTTGCAAAATGCAAACAAAATGTTTTCAGTCAGCCATGAAGATGATTGTATTCGCTATTATAATGAAAAATATGCCATTAAGTATTACCAGACTAGTCAATTCAATTACCAGGAAGACACTGAATACAACCTGAAAGACCTGAGGGCCTCTCAGAGAGAAAATGAATCCATGGGCAAAGAATTCACAATGGGTCTATCTTTATTTGAATTGGAGAAGACAACTGTCCAACGTTCTGAAGGACAAGACATTACCAAAATAACTCAAAGAGAAGGAAGCTCTGACCAAAAAATCAGAGAAATTTCAATTAATGATCAAAACAAGATAGAAGATCTCCATAAGCAGCTTGGTGACTCTCAGCAAAAGGAAACTGGGACTCCAACTGATTACTGGGAGAATATTCAAAATAATAAACTCAAAGATGATATTATTCAACAAAAGAAGCCGCTCATGAAGAGAGCACTATGGGCAGTGCATGCCAGATGTTTTCAATCAGCTATGATGATGAAAGTATACAGTATTATAATGAAAGAAATGTCAACATCTATTATGAGACTGACAGAGACAACTATCGGGAAGATACTAAAAATTACTGAAAGATCTGAAAGATCCCCAGGGACAAGATGAAATTTTGGAGAACAATTACACTGTAGGCATGCCTCCAATTGATTTAGAGAAGAATGCTATCCAAAGTCCTGAAGGACAATATGTTACCACTATAATTCAAGGGGAGGAGAGCTATGACCAGGAAATAACAGAGGTGCTAATTAATGATCAGAATAAAATAGAGGATTACCATCAGAGATATGATACCTCCTCCCAAAATGAACCTGGAATAGAGCATGAAGAAAATATTCAAAATAATGAATTCAAGTACATTATGTATGAACAAAAAGAAAATGCCCATGAAGACAACACTATGGGAAGTGCAAGTGAGATGTTTTCAATCATTAGCTTCGACGATGAGTGTATTCACTATTACAGTGAGAAATATACCACTGACTATTATCAGACTGAGCAATGTAGTTACCAGGAAGACACTGAATACATCCTAAAAGATCTGAAGGGTTCTCAGAGACAAGATGAACCTTTGGAAAGGAAACATACTGTGCTCATGCCTTCATTTGAATCAGAGAAAAAAGCTGTGCATATTTCTGGAAGACAAAATGTTACCACAATATTTCAAGAGGAGGGAAGATCTGGTGAAAAAATCACAGAGATTCCAATTAATGATCAGAATAAAACACAAAATTTCCTTCAAACACGTGTCAGCTCTCTCCAAAATTACAAGGAAATAGTTGACACAAAGGAATCCAAAGACATTGATAAGAAGCAAAAAGACCTTGCTTTATTAACCAAACAGAAAGAAATATATCTGAGAATACAGATCATAGGCTGAACCCCCCAAAAAACTTTTTTCAGACAATCGTTATAGGCAGAGTGACCCTGTCCTTTTGAAAGTTTTCAAAAAATCTCATGGAAAACGGAAAAGGCCTTCCACCATTAAAACGGCTTTAAAAGATGACAATTGTAAGTTGTCAATCAAGCAAGGAGTGCCGAAACAGAAACATTCTCTCTCAAAGCATAAGCCATTCCTAGAACTTGATACCTTTCCAGCTGAGGTGACTCAGAAAGATACTGTGGAAATGGAGATTACAGAAAAGTTAATGCTTATGGATGAGACTGAGAAAGCCGATATTATCACACAGAGAGATGCTAATTCTAACCAATATTTCCAGTTATACCAATTCAGAAGGAATTCACAGAAATTTTAATTTCTGATCAAAACAAATAGAGGATTTCCATAAGCAGCTTTCTTACTCTCACCAAAAGGAAACTGAGATTCGACTGGAGGACCAGCAAACTATTCAAAATAGAGAATTCAAAGATGATGATATTCAACAACAAGTAGCTGATAATGAAGAGAGCACTATGGGAAGTTCATTTGAGATGCTTTCAAGCAACAATGATGATGAAAGTATACAGTATTATAATGAAAGAAATGTCAACGTCTATTATCAGACTGACAGAGACAACTATCCGGAAGATACTGAAAATATACTGAAAGATCTGAAAGATCCCCAAGGACAAGATGAAATTTTGGAGAACAATTACACTGTAGGCATGCCTCCAATTGATTTAGAGAAGAATGCTATCCAAAGTTCTGAAGGACAATATGTTACAACTATAATTCAAGGGGAGGAGAGCTATGACCAGGAATAACAGAGGTCCTAATTAATGATCAGAATAAAATAGAGTATTACCATCAGAGATATGATAGCTCTTCCCAAAATGAACCTGGAACAGAGCATGAAGAAAATATTCAAATAATGAATTGAAGTACATCACGTATGAACCAAAAGAAAATGCCCATGAAGACAACACTATGGGAAGTGCAAGTGAGATGTTTTCAATCATTAGCTACGGCGATGAGTGTATTCACTATTACAGTGAGAAATATGCCACTGACTATTATCAGACTAAGCAATGTAGTTACCAGGAAGACACTGAATACATCCTAAAAGATCTGAAGGGTTCTCAGAGACAAGATGAGCCTTTGGAAAGGAAACATACTGTGTTCATGCCTTCATTTGAATCAGAGAAAAATGCTCAGCAAATTTCTGGAAGACAAAATGTTACCACAATATTTCAAGAGGAGGGAAGATCTGGCCAAAACATCACAGAGATTCCAAGTAATGATCAGAATAAAACAGAAAATTTCCTTCAAACACGTGTCAGCTCTCTCCAAAATTACAAGGAAATAGTTGACACAAAGGAATCCAAAGACATTGATAAGAAGCAAAACGACCTTGCTTTTTTAACCAAACAGAAAGAAAATATATCTGAGAATACAGATCATAGGCTGAACACTAAAAAAAACTTTTTTCAGACAATCGTTATAGGCAGAGTGACCCTGTCCTTTTGAAAGTTCTCAAAAAATCTCATGGAAAACGGAAAAGGCCTTCCACCATTAAAACGGCTTTAAAAGATGACAATTGTAAGTTGTCAATCAAGCAAGGAGTGCCGAAACAGAAATATTCTCTATCAAAGCATAAACCATTCCTAGAACTTGATACCTTTCCAGCTGAGGTGACTCAGAAGAGAGATGCTAATTCTAACCAGATATTTCCAGTTATACCAATTCAGAAGGAAAACCAGAAAAACAACCATGAAGAAATAGTAACTACAGAACCTAAACAAATAATCTGTAATCAAAAGGAAACAATTCCTGAAGATGACCAAAGATTTACCATCAGTCAAGTGTTTAAGTCTATTATGGATTACAGTGAGAAAGGTACCAGCATTCCACAGAAGTGTACCAATCAGAATGATATCATTTATATCCAAAAAAAGATGAGAGAAGAGCTGAAAGAAGAGGTTTCTAAGACAAGATATGCCATGAATGATGATATAAACCAGAAAGATGATATGGGTGTCCATTTGGTACAGAAAGATGATATGAGCATTCTAAAGCCAAAACCATGTTATATCAAACAAGTTGAGATGACTAAAAGAGATGCTGTAGAAATGGAGACTAGACACAAAAACCGTGTCAGTTATACTCACAAAGATAATATGAGCATTCCTCAACTTGAATCAGTAAGGAAGCCGTGCCACATTTTATAAAGGTATCTGGCAAAAAATTGCATTCAGCCAAATCTGCAGAGAATATTCTTAAGAGATCTATAGACTCTGCTTCCAACATTCAAAAGTTTGAGAGTTCAGTAGTGGCCTGTGGTCCTCCATCCAGTCTTTCAGATTTCTGGATCCAAGAGCTCTCACTGAGCATGGCACAGCGAGGAATTTTAATGAGTAATGCTTGGTTAGACGATGTAATTATAGATGCTGCCCAGGCCTTACTGAGACGACAATACAATGTAGAAGGACTCCAGTCCATAGTACTATCTATGTTAAACACTACCCCCATTTCAGGTGCAGGGGTCCAGATCCATTTTGATGATGATTTGCAGCACTGGTTTACATCCTCCACTATGAACTCTAGAGTGGAGGTAGCTGACAGCCTGCTTCCCACCAAACTTTCTGCATCAGCGCAAAATCAGCTGCGCCAAAGGTACTGCAACAGAAAGAAGAATGGTAGACTGGAAGTTTTTATTCTACCAGTCGACTACCAACCGAATGTTTGGGACTGCGGCCTGTATGCAATTGCAAATGCACTAGAATTTTTACAGGAGAATGGAAATCCCTGTGCCAAGTATAACAACACAGTCATGCGTCGTCACCTTCTGTCTTGTCTAGAAAATCAAGCACTTGAATTGTTCCCAAAATGCGCGAAGAAAAGACGCGTCACTAGGACAGCAGGGCGAAAAGTATTAATTTAAAAATTTCAATGGACCCCACGTAAAATGCACAATGCAAAGCTATTAACAACTAATTTATGCGGACATTGTTTCTGTATGAAAATATAATAAAATTTATTGAAAAAAAAAAGAAATGTTTAATTAAAGGTTCATATTATCTATAGTGCAAACAAATAGAAGAGGTCTTTTTATTTCCTAGGCTCTGAGCAGTACCGGCGTATATCCTTTTGTGAAGACGAGCCATGGGTGTCACATGGACTGTGGAGGCCATATGGCCTAGAAGTCTCAACATCTGACGAGCTGTGATCTGATGATACGCCCTGGCCATGGAAACTAGAGCCAGAAGATTGTCTGCTCTCGCTTTTGGAAGATAGGCACGAGCCATCTGTGAGTCCAGCAGAGCTCCTATAAATTCCAGTTTCTGAACAGGGAAAAGATGGGACTTGGGGTAATTTATAACAAATCCAAGGAGCTCCAGCAGTTGAATAATCATCTGCATGGACTGTAGCGCTCCTGCCTCTGAGATGTACTTCACCGGCCAATTGTTGAGATAAGGGAACACATGCACCCCAAGTCTGCATTGCGACGCTGCAACTACTGCCAGGCATTTTGTAAAGACCCTGGGCGCAGACGCCATACCAAAGGGCAGCACACAATACTGGAAGTTCTGCGCTCCCAGACAGAATTGAAGATACTTCCTGTGAGCTGGAAGTATCTGGATGTGTGTATAAGCATTCTTTAAGTCCAGAGAGCATAGCCAATCATTTTCCTGAATCATGGAAAGCAGGGAGCCCAGGGAAACCATCCTGAACCTTTATGGGACCAAGAATTTGTTCAGGGCCCTTAGGTCTAGGATGGGACGCATCCCCCCTGTTTTCTTTTGCACAAGAAAGTACCTGGAATAGAATCCCAGCCCTTCTTGCACTGGTGGAACGGGCTCAACCGCATTGGGGCTGAGAAGGGCGGAGAGCTCCTCTGCAAGTACCTGCCTGTGTGGAAGCTGAAGGACTGAGCTCCCAGTCAGCAATTTGGAGGTTTGGATATCAAATTGAAAGAGTATCCTAACCGGACTATTTGAAGAATCCACCGGTCGAAGGTTATGAGAGGGCACCTTTGGTGAAAAACTTTTAACCTCCCTCCAACTGGCAAGCCATCTGGCATGGACACTTACAGCGGCTATGCTCAACTGGAGATAGTCAAAAGCCCGTCCCTTGCTTTTGCTGGGGAGCTGTAGGGGCCTGCCTAGGCGCACGCTGTTGACGAGAACGAGCGCACTGGGGATAGCTTGAAAAGGCTGTCGAGAAGGAGGATTGTACCTACGCTTGGAATAAGCATAGGGAGCATTCTTCTTCCCCGGAAAAACCGTCTACCTGATGAGGTAGACCACTTGTTCGACTTTCTCACCAAAAATATTATCTCCCCGGCAAGGAACATCCACAATCCTCTGCTGGACTCGATTGTCCAGGTCACAGGCACGCAGCCATGAGAGTCTGCACATCACTACACCTTGTGCAGCAGTTCTGGATGCAACATCAAAAGAATCGTAAGCATTAGAACATAAGCACCGCCATACTGGGAAAAGACCAAGGGTCCATCAAGCCCAGCATCCTGTCTCCGACAGTGGCCAGTCCAGGCCTCAAGAACCCAGCAAAAACCCAGAAAACAAAACAAAAATGTAAATTAATAATGTTCAATGGACTTTTCCTTCAGGAATCTGTCCAAACCCCCTTTAAACTCAGCAATGCCAACTGCTGTCACTACATTTTCCGGCAACGAGTTCCAAAGTCTAACTACGCACTGAGTAAAGAAAAACTTTCGCCTATTTGTTTTAAATCTACCACATTCTAGCTTCATCTTATGTCCCCTGGTTCTATTATTGTTAGAAAGTGTAAACAAATGCTTCACATCTGTATGCTCCATTCCTGGACAGGAATTTACACACGCCTTCTGCTGCCTGACCACCTCTGAAAAGGCTTGGCCTGCTCCGGAGTAAGCTTATCAACCAAGTCCGCCAGTTGCTTCACCATGTTCCGCAAGTGAATACTCGTGTAGAGCTGGTACAATTGAATTTTGGCCACGAGCATAGAGGACTGATAGGCCTTTCTCCCAAAAGAGTCCAGGGTTCGAGATTCCCACCCCGGGCGCCAAGGCAAAGTCTCTAGAACTCCTGGCTCTCTTGAGAGTGGAATCCACAACCATAGAGTCGTGAGGTAACTGTGATTCATCAACTCAGGTTCTCCGTTAATCCGATATTGGGACTCAACTTTCTTGGGAATGGTGGGATTACTTAGGGATTTCATCCAGTTCCGCATAAGAGTCTCCTTGAGCACATTATGCAAAGGAACCGTGGATGACGCCTGAGGTGGTGAAGGAATCTCAGTCCTGGGCTCATCCTCAGATACCACAGGGAGAGAATAGCCACAGAAATCTCCCGGACAAATGAAGAAAAGAAAGACTCTCCGGGGGAAAAAGCTTCCTTTCTGGAGGAGTAGGATTAGAGGGAAGACCAAAAGACTCCTCAGAAGAGAAATACCTGGGATCTTGCCCTTCACCCCTGAGGCATCCTCATCGTATCGACAAGAGTTCCTTAACTGCAGTCCGAAACCGTGCCCGTCTCGACGCCGAGGAACCATGTCCTCGATGGCGATGTCGAGAAGTCGACTCCCATGCCGGCAGCAATGAAACTCCCTCAGCGATGTCAACGGTAGTTGACCTGGGTGGCAGCCAGGAGACCTCACCACAGGCGGAGAGCCAGCTGCCGCTTCCATCGACGGTACGGAGGGCAAGCACCCCCCGGTACCGGAGCAGACTGATGCAGTAACCCTTCCAGAAGACCTGGAAGAATGGCTCGGATGTGCTCGTCCAGAGGCGCTGTCGAGGAAGGCTGCGGGGTCGGTGCAGGAATCTGTGGAGGTTGAGGAGGTGGTACCAGGCTGCCCAAAGACCAACGCACCGACAACTCTTGGATGGAGGTGAGCGTTCTTACTGGCGTCGACGCTTCACGGGTGCTGAACCCTTCGATGCCCCGGAGCTCCCGGTACCGTGCTTAGAAGGAGACCGATGATAGTGCTTCTTAGCCTTCGCTCGATGCACGTCATCATACTCCTCGGTACCGACGAGGAAGACGTGGAATCCACACGTCTCCTCGGGGTCGGGTCCAAGAGTGGTCGGTCCCGATCCCAGTGGGCCTGCCCAGCAGGAGTCGAGACAGGTGGAGACCCACTCCGACTCACTGCTCCCAGCGTGTGATGGTCTCCTGACAGCCATTACCTTCGCTCCTGAAGTCGATGGCATCCCCGGTGCCGACATTGACGCCTTCGACTTCGGTACCACTGTCGACGTTGACGCCGAGGAACCGGACGAAGCTCCGAAACGTCGGTCCCAAGAGCTTGTCTCAACGCCTGTGTCCGCTTTTTCAAGCTAAGACACAACATGCGTCTGGGCGATGGTTGGGCCCAAGGCACTGAAGACATCATGCGTGGGGTCGGTACCTGAGATTGTCCGGTTGCACTGAGTACACTTCTTGAAGCCACTGGGAGTCCTCGATGACATGGCCGAAAAACTAGCGGGGGCGAAGTCAAAATTCTCAATTGTGCCAATAAAAACACAAAATGAGAGAATGCGTACGCGCGGCCTAAGAGGGCCGCGACGAAAATGAAAGGAAACTTAAAGGGGCAAAACTAATAAGTAAAGGAGTTTTTTTTTAACTGTGAAGACGGTAAAAAATAAACTAAAAGGGAAGAAAAAATCTGCCGAAATAGATGGTGAAAACCGAAGGCTCTTTCACTGGGCTGAGGAGAGAGACCAACAAGCAGCCACTCTCCACCGCGGAAAAAGAAAGAACTGATCGGGGCTCTCGCACGACAGGTGGAAAGATGGCTGCGAATGCGCGGTGCACGTGCCCCGTGCACTGGAAGGCTATGGCAAACTTTTTTGTTGCTGTGGAAGATTTAGGTTCCTGGGCCGCCGTGGATGCCGACCCAGTCGTGAGAACAAGCAGCCTGCTTATCCTTGGAAAGGCCTGTACCCTCCATCCAGTTTGCCCAACAAGATCAACTCATAGCCTAAGGTATGATGTGATACTTCATATCTATACCTGATCTGGATTTGTCCTTGCCATTTTCAGGGTATAGACTGTAGAAGTCTGCCTGGCACTGTCCTTGTTTTAATACTTCTGAATTTGTTATTGAAGTCCCACTTCAGCCCATCCAAATCTGTCCTGCTACAAACAGGGCACAGACTGTAGAAGTCTGCCTTGCTCTGGCTTTGCTTCCCAATTACTGGTGTTGCCACCCAATCTCCGCTAAGCTACTGTGGATCCATTCCTTCTAAACAGGATTCCACACAGTTTTTAATTCTGCTACCGTTTTTCTCCACCACCTCCCCACAGGAGGGCATTCCAGGTATCTACCACCCTCTCCGTGAAAAAGTATTTCCTGACATTATTCCCGGGTCAGCCCCCCTGCAACCTCAATTCATGTCCTCTAGTTTTACCACTTTCCCGACTCTGGAAAAAGTTCACTTGTAGATTGATACCATTGAAATATCTGAATGTCTGTATCATATCACCCCTGTTTCTCCTTTCCTTCAAGGTATACATGTTAAGGTTGTAGGAGTATTTGCTGTGAATCTCAACCCCACCCTGTGTGCATATGAGAGCACTTTACAGCCAAAATGGACGCTGCAACCTTTCACCTATATGTCTGACTACCAACTGTGCAGAATTCAGAATTTCAGCTTGTATAGATTTACTGAAGCCTGCACACCTCCAAGGTCACTCTGTAGCGGGGGAGAATGCATGTCCTTGAGGGAGAGAGAGAGAGCTTACGAGATAAGACGGACAAAGGAAGCTTATACAGATGCTGGGAGTACATGGTGGGATTATTTCTGATTGGCTCCCAGAAAACTGATGATCTGAGAAGCGGGGAACAGAAAGAGGCTAGTTCCTGAGAGAAGAAGAAGAGAGAAGAACAGAAGAACAGAAGAGGAGAACACTTGCATTTCTGCAAGCACCTAATTTACCTGAGAGACTTACTGATAATTACCTGGCAAAGCTTTCCCCAGATTACAGCTGTCTACAGGATCTATACTGAGTCTGTATCATCTGTGGCTGATCAAGACAAGTGCATCACCTGAGCTTGTGGACCTCGCTGAGACCTTCGGCTGAGGCATTGGAAGGAATCTGATCTGGAAAACCGGGACGGTGAGATCATAGTTTACTTCCTTCAGGCTGGGTTAGATAATTAGTCTGTGCTCGGACCCATCAGATGTGTGACGTCAGGATTTATGATCTCTAGTTGCTGTTAGCCTAGTATAAGATTTGTGTGGTAATCATTAGGATCTTGGTATTGTGTTTATCTGTCATTACAGATTAGCCAATAGGATAATCATAGTTATTCTCTATATTTTTGGGTATCATTTTGCATGCAATCAGGAATTGCTGATGCTATAAGCTGATAAGAGTTTTCTATATTTTTGTATATAACGCTGTATAAATAAACTAATATATTCCATTGGTCTGTCCGTATTTTCCATGCAGCTAATGTTGGGCAGAGGGCCACGCCCCCTAGACATAAGCGAGTACATAGGTAGGAAATTGGCCTCTTACAAAAACATATATATAACCACCTACAAATTGGGGCTCTCGTCCGGGATGGTTGGTTGCAGGAATTAGCAGAAGTTAAAACTTTTTCTGGGTCTTTTCAGAAGGCTGGTTTGAGCTTCT
>NW_021962971.1:0-22716 GCF_901765095.1 Microcaecilia unicolor
GATTAAAGGCCTTCCGTTTTTCTTGAACCACCAGGGAGTAATCTTGGAATATCCTGATATGCTCTCCTTCCAGCATTAAAGTGTCCCATTTGGAGCGGGCCCCCTCAAAATCTCTTCTTTGTGAATAAAATTGTGAATTTTTATGAGCACCGCTCTTGGTCTGGTCGTCGCTGGGTTTTTCTTTCCCACTCGATGGGCCCTCTCCAAGCATAGTGACCCCGCGCTATCGGATAGCGCAAATTCTGCTTTTAGCCACCGTTCAAGCTGAGTTGGTAAGGTACGATCAGGTATCGTTTCCGGTACTCCTATTAGTCTAAGGTTCGATCGTCTAGATCTGTTCTCGAGGTCGTCAACTTGATATCGCAGGGCCTGGAGCTCTTGCTGAGTTTCTTTGAAGGCCGCTTCTCTGTGGATTTCCGTGTCTTCGACCTCCGATACGCGAGCCTCTAACTCTCCCCGTTCGGCGGGGTCGTCTCGTTCAAAAGCGATTCCATACTTGCCAGCCGATTTGTTATTTTATGTAATTCTGGTTCCAGCGCCTTTTTTTAACCGCCTCTGCCAGCTGTGAAAGTTGTCCTTCAGTGAAGGCAAAGCCTTTTTCCTGGTTCGGGGCTCGCCGCCCATCTTGGGTGTCATCTGTGCTCATGGCATTTCTCGCCTTCTTTTTTTATCGTTTTACTCGACCATCGCCCTGGTTTCTCTTGTTACATATGAGTCCATAATTCCTCGTGGGAGATAGCGATTCCTGTTGTGTATAATTTCGTTGTTTTTTAGCGCCGATTTTGGGCTTTGAGGGGAGATTGACCCCGGAGGAGACCTGAAAAAAACGTGTCTTCGTCTCTCAATCCATCCACGTGACCAGCTCACTAGATCATTTATAATATGTTAAAAAGCAGTCCCAGCACAGACCTCTGCAGAACCCCATTATCAACCCTTCTCCATTGACAATACTGACCTCTTAATTCTACTGTTTTCCATATTTAATACTTTTTAATCCGCAATAGGATATAACTCCTATTCCATGACTTTCCAGTGTCCTCAGGACTTTCATGAGGTACTTTGTCAAATGTCATTTGAAATCCAGATACACAATTTTGATTGACTCACCTTTTCCACATGATTGAATACAGGGTAAACTATTCTTTGCAAGTGGTGATGAATTCTACAGTTCGTTTGATATGGCTTGTCTAAATATGAACGTCTCTCCTTTTTTAAAAAGCTACAGTGGCTCTCTGTACCTGACCGGACATAGTAACATAGAATGACGGCAGAAAAGACCTGCATGGTCCATCTAGTCTGCCCAAGATAAACTCATATCTTGAATTTGTACCTGTCTTTTTCAGGGCACAGACCGTATAAGTCTGCCCAGCAGTATTCCCGCCTCCCAACCACCAGTCCCGTCTCCCATCACCGCTCTGGTACAGACCGTATAAGTCTGCCCTCCCCTATCCTAGCCTCCAACACCAACCCCTCTTCCCCCCACCTGCTCCGCCCCCAATTTCAGCTAAGCTTCTGAGGATCCATTCCTGCTGCACAGGATTCCTTTATGCATATCCCACGCATGTTTGAATTCCGTTACCGTTTTCATCTCACCACCTCCCGCGGGAGGGCATTCCAAGCATCCACCACCCTCTCCGTGAAAAACACTTCCTGACATCTTTTTTGAGTCTGCCCCCCCTTCAATCTCATTTCATGTCCTCTCGTTCTACCGCCTTCCATCTCCGAAAATATTTTTTGCGGATTAATACCTTTCAGTATTGAACGTCTGTATCATATCACACCGTTCCTCCTTCCTCCAGGGTATACATGTTCAGGTCAGCAAGTCTTGGTCATACGTCTTGGAACGCAAATCCCATACCATTCTCGTAGCTTTTCTTTGCACCGCTTCCATTTTTTTGTTAGTTATGGTGCATTAAAGCGTTTATCAAGGATCATCTCAGCCTGTCTACATTGGTATTACCCAAAGCGAGCTCTACACTCTGAGAACCTGCATTTACTAGAGGTTCCTGACTTTCGACTTGTTCATTTGGAATCCATCAGGAGGACAGTCTACTTTGTTGTTGGTCCTGTCGAGTAGAATAAACTGCCTGTTGTCTTTAGGAAACAGAAATATTTGGTCATGTTTTAGAGATTATTGGATCACCACTTACTGAAGCAATCTCCACATTTAATTTGAATTCAGGTGCCAGTGGACATAAGTACATAAGCACCGCCATACTGGGAAAAGACCAAGGGTCCATCAAGCCCAGCATCCTGTCTCCGACAGTGGCCAATCCAGGCTTGAAGAACCCAGCAACCCCCCCCCCCCCAAAAAAAAACCCCCCAAATGTTCATGGACATAATTTGTGAATATAAATACATACAGCACGCAAATGACTAGTTTGTTTTGTGTTTGTTGTATACATATGTTTTTTGCTATTATGTGTGTTGTTTTGTACTCTGCTCTGGAAAAGAGCGGAATATAAATACTAATAAATTAAATGAATTCACCCCTTCAAAGGAATGTAGTAGATTGCTGATGGTTAATATTTGTTGAAAATAGAACATAGTAATTCATGTCTGGTAAAACAGATTTGAATATAAACAGCAGACTGATCTTAACTGCCATAGTTTAAAAAACAACAATTTCATTAGTTCATTCATTCAATTCATTCAAGTTACACACCTGCTGTATACCAACGTGGGCAAATATCTTCATTAATAACTAAAACCTTTGTTCATTTTTCCATGGATTTTAAGTGTACTGTTTGGATTAATGTATTGTTATTCAAGTGTGCCCCGAATATAACACTTTAACATCAGAAATTCTGCCTTCAGCTCCTTCACAGACCAATCTAAATTCAGTTATTTTTCTGTCAATATTCAGCTCACGGCATTCAGTGTTTTTTTTAAAAGCTGACCGCTGCAGGCAGAATTAGCTCTGGATATTCAATGCTGGGCTATGTCTGGGTACCAGTACTGAATGTCTGGGCAAATTTCGCATGTGCTAGGGTGGGTCTTATGAAGGTTCCAGCCAATATTAAGCCAGGACCCGCATAAGGGTACCTGGCCAGGTCCTGATCCCCCTCCCACCCTTCTGATCATCCCCAGAAGATCAAAAAGGCCCACCCTTCCCATCCCCCACTCTCTGCTGAACATCAACAGACTCACCCTAGGTCTACCTGCCCAGTCCCTGGTGATCTAGCAGAGAATAGGAAGGATTGATGTCTATTTGCTCCTGCCTATTGAAGCTGGAGGAGTGGCCTAGTGGTTAGGGTGGTGGACTTTGGTGGGGGTGGTGGTCGAACTGAGTTCGATTCCCACTTCAGGCACAGGCAGCTCCTTGTGACTCTGGGCAAGTCACTTAACCCTCCATTGCCCCCCGTACAACCTACTATGATTAAGATTTGACGAGCCTAAGGGTTAAAATGGAAATCTTTGACAATTATACTAAAAACTGTAACCTTAGATTCGTCAATTTTCCTAAACTTCAAAATGTTGCTCCCTTGGAAATGTTGAAGCGCTATATGCGCGAAATATTATTAATTCCTGAACAAACTTACCACCAATGACTATGGCTTATTATCCCTGGAAAGACTTAAATCAACCTGAAGCTCTATGGATGTTTCACTTTTGTTGGAGACTTCGGACATTGACCTAGCGACTGCAGCCACATTAGTGGCAACAGTCGCATTGTTACCAGATAAGAGTTGGATTTTTCGTCTGTTTTTTCGTAACAAGAAACCTTTTTTAGGTTTTAAGGTACTATTATTTCCGGATGTCTCTACGGAGACAAGAAACGGAGGAAACAATTTCTGCTCCTTAAGCCTGAAGTTCTGCACTTGGGGGGTACCTTTTTTTTTAAGATACCCCTGCAAGTGCATAATAAAGTTTAGGGACAAAAAATATGTATTTACAGAACCTGCTCATGTGTCGGCACTTATAGCCTCAGTAAAAGTGGAAAAGCGCTAAATAAAAAAAACTCTGCTTAGTAGAATTTGCTTATCCAGTGATTTCTTTTTCCTTTGTAATTTTTTCTCCCTTTGTTTTCCGAAATCTTGGATCCGAATTGGACTTGAGTATTGCTCCTTTATTGAAAATGTGAGGAACTTCCTTTTTTTCTTTCACTTTTTCTTTTCTTTTTACGCGTTGAGTATGTTACTGTTAATGGATACTTTCCTGCACAAGATTTTTGCTTGTAATAAATTTAATAATATGAATAAATAATAATTAAAAAAAAAAACCCTCCATTTGCCCTATGTAAGCCGATTGAGCCTGCCATGAGTGGGAAAGCGCGGGGTACAAATGCAACCACAAAACAATGGGTGCCATGAACTCACAGTGGGTAGAGAGTGGGCATTGATCCTGACCATCTCTACTGACCACCAGGAACCAGGCACGTTGGCCCGGGGTGGGGGATACGGGGAGGGGGGAAAAGTTCTGTTGATGTTCCAGTGGGAAAGGGGAAGGAAGGCAGGTTAAGAAGACTGAAAACAGAGACAGATGTAACAGAGTACAACATACTATGACGAAAAGCTACAGCTGTCAAGAATGTTCTGAGAAAAAACATAGTAAAAATGCAATGTTGGCATATCCCAACCTTCTGACTGCTCAGATAGGAAAGGCATGTATAAAATAACAAAAACAAGTTCCACAGATGGGACAAGATTGCTAAAGGATGTGTGGGCTAGTGGCCTCCAGGTGCAGTCTGGCAGGTGAAGTGACTAGCTGAAGATTACTTTGTCTACAATGGAGTGGCTGCAAAAGAATGTGTGCTATGAGCAGGTCTGCTAAGTATTTTGGTGCATCCATGTAAAGCACTCTATAGGGAAGAAAAGCATTTAAAATTTTAAGTCATAGTGAATCGGAAGCCAATGTTCATCAGCCAATAGAAGGGTCTACAAGCTTGTAGCCTTTTAATAAAGACAAATTTAGATTATTTTAATCATCAATCTGACTTAACATAAGCTTAAAGTTCCTAACCCTGAGTGGACATCTGCCCAGATTCTATGCAGGGCCAAAAAATTAGGTCCCGTTTAGATCTTTCCTCAACATCTTGTTCTAAAAGATTTGCATATGGTCTTGATTTTTGTATGATTGTAAGTGGTGTTGGATGTATAGCATCCATAATCTGAACAGATTTCACTTGCTCACACCTTTAGCCACACAATACTTAATTCCTAGAAATATAGTGAAAGCAAAGTAGCAAGACATAAAAAAACCCCACAACAACAAAAAAAATGGCTTAACATAAAGGCATCTGAAGAAAGGACCTAAAGTCTTGGAGGTTCTTTTACTAAGGTGCACTAACAAATTACTGTGGCATTAAGTGTCATGCAACCTATAGGAATATAACGGGCTATGCGACATTTAGCACAAATACTACTACTAATCATTTCAATAGCACTACTAGATTTATGCAGTTCTGTACAAATTATATGTGGGTACTTTCTCTGTCCCTAGTGGACTCACAATCTAAGTGTTTTTGTATCTGGAGCAATGGAGGGTTAAGTGACTTATTCAGGTCACAAGGAGCTGCAGTGGGAATTGAACTCAGTTGCCCAAGATTCAAATCCACTGCACTAACCATTAGGCTACTCCTCCACTCCATGCACTAAATCCATCAGCACACCTTAGTAAAAGGTCACCTTAATGTAATACAATATCATTTAATTATCCTGGCCCAATAGAAAGGTATTCACACTAATAATAATAAAAAAATAAATTCACCACCTCTCAAATCATCTTTTCTAAGTGATCCCTTTCCATTCTTGAAATTGTTGTTCTTCTTATATCCACCCAATTCTAATTTCCATTGACAATCATAATCAGCCTAAGCAAGATCCTGCAGCATGCACAGTTTGCCCTACAGACATCTTCTACAAGAGAATGAGAACAACATCTTCTTTGGCTCCTAAAAGTGTTTTGATTAAAGCTTGAGGTTTCCAAATATATTCCTACTGGCACATTTTGTATCATCTCTGACAAAAGGGAAAGGGATGGGATTCCATACACCACCTTTATGGGTTACAAAGCGGTTTACATATTATATACAGGCACTTATTTTGTACCGGGGCAATGGAGGGTTAAGTGACTTGGCCAGAATCACAATTTGCTGAAGTGGGAATCAAACCCTGTTCCCCAGGTTCTCAGCCCACTGCACTAACCAAAAGCAGTGATACATATGAATTTAACCTGTAAAGTTTCAGCTTGTAAGAACTACTTATCAAAGCACCAGCAGACACAAGAGGCTAGAGAATAACTATATCAGGATTCAAGACAATATGATTTCTCCACCCAAATACACAAAATCAAGAATAAATAGGGACAAGATGTGAATCAAAATAGAAGTTAAGAAGATAGCATCTTAAAAATGGCAAACCCACCAAACTAATGGCATCAAAATAAACTATAACAAAAGAGAAAAAAACTTTATTAACCAGCTCAGGATGGAAACATTTAAACGTCAAGGCCTTCACAAAAGCCTACTGAGCAGCCGGAGGGGGGGGGGGGGGGGGGGGGGGGGGGGGGAGAACTGACCCAAAGATATGGAGTCACGCGCAATCGGCTGCCCTCACACTCTCACGCACCCCTCCTCCTCACATGCATTTGGCGACTGGTCTCTCCACCCCGTGGTCCTGCCATCTCTCCCTCAGTCTAGGTCCCCTTCCTCCTTAGCGATCCAGCCCAAACCAGCGCCCCCAGGTTAAGCTCATACCTGAGGACGCCCACCAACAATCCCACACCTTTCCTTTTCTGCTGTTCCGTCCGTCCCCTATGACACAACTTCTCTCTTCCTCTGACTCTTCTGAGGCGTCCCGCGCCTTGCCGGAGTAACAGGAAGTTGCGTCAGAGGAGCCAGACGCCGGCGAACTGATGGAAGTAGGTACCGCCTCCTCCTCCTCCCTTCAATCATTTAGCGCACTGTGCGCAGCCGCACTTGTTCTGCTGTGGCTGATCGGTTCTGCAGGTGGCTGCAGGGGGGCAGCAGCACTAGAGTGCATTTTCTTCTTCTATTATTTTTTTTTCATTAATTTTTAATTCTCAGTCGTTCTTCAACTAATTTTATGCACAAAACGTATGCATGGAGGCGGTAGTTATGGGCAGGCTGGGTGCTAGCATAGGTTATAGAGATAAGAGCATGAAATTAAAGCTGCTTTGAATATAAGCCAACTAAATAAGCGTCTACCTTATATGCATGAATGGTGACAAAGTTACTGCTTATATGGATTATTAGTTTAATTAAAAAAGTATCACTTATTCTTTTTTAACGTGTTTCCATTCTTTACAATAGAGTATCATCTATCACGCCATTTTATCCATGTACAGTATAATGAGTGTAGCAATCTAAATGAGTGGAACCCACTGACAATGAGCATAAGAGCTAGTAGTAAAGAAAGAAATAACTTATAATAAATAGTAAAATTAATGTATAAAGGCAAAGACATTGTCAGGACCAGTTGGTGATAGTTATTGTTCCTGCTCAGATTATAAAGATAATGCAGGAAGAGGAATGCCAGATCTGTAGTAAACAAAGCAAGTACAATTAAAGCCTGGACAGTGGAAGAAAGACCAGGCCTAGTAGTCATTATAGAAGCTTACAGGGAGGGGAGCATTCATTTATAGTAATTCCTCAATGTTCAGATGAAGCTATCTTGTACTATTCAGGATGACTCTTTAGAATATTCACTGAGCTACCCTATCCTATTTTAGTGTCCACCAGGAAAATGGAAACTTGCTCATGATAATTTTCTGAGCTCATTAAATATGATAATACCCACATCGACTATCACACGTTCAAAGGGTCATCAGTCAGATCTCTTTGCATATAAAACTAACATTCTATAATTTTTTTTAGTGTCAGAAAAACATTGGGACTCAGTCATTTGTCTGATCATTATGACTATATTTTATAAATGGGAGAAAATTAAGAGAAAGTTTTCAACATAGCGACGATACATTAGACTACAAGAGGTAAAATTTATAATACTTCTGGAGTAGGTTAGATGATACTTTAGAACAAGTTGATTTGCTATTACTAAACTGGAACAACAGAAGAAAAATCTTAGATGAATAGCACCACTGGTTAAGAAAAGTGACTTAAAGTGAGGCAAAGATTTTGTAGGAAACAAAGAAAATGAACAAAGGTTCAGACAGAAGAAAACAGATTGCAATGGAAGGCAGTAATAAACAATTATAAATCTAAGGTTATAAGCAGGCTAAGTTATCCTACTTTACATCTTTGATTAGGCAGGAAGGTTTTGAGGTTAAAAATTGTTTATCATATTGAATAACTCCAACCAACTTAAAAGTTATTGTCTACTGATAACTCTTCCCCTTTGGCTGAGGATCATGCCCTGTTCTTTAAGGGTAAGCTGATAAAAAGCAAACAAGCTCTTATTCTTTGTCCATTTGATTTAACAGATTTAGATGATATCTCTTCTGAGGTATATATGCTTAACAGCAGTTCTTTCATTTCAATATCGGTCATATTATAGTAACACCTTCGTGGGTGGCTTGTATCTCTTCAGGGATACAAGCAGCAGCTTCAGAGAGCATTTTCCATCTCACAGATAGGCTGCAGAAAACAGGTTTCAATTGCTCCTCTTATAACTTAAAAAAAAATACCTTTCTGAAATCTTGAAGATACCAGAAGAAGTTTATTCTCCGATTTCAAAAATTTATTACTTGTTAACCTACACAAAAAAGGAAACGGATCAAGTAGTAGAAGGGGCTGAAGTACCCTTTGAGACTCTGAATTTAAATTTAACACAGATATTAGTAGATGATAATTTGGGTGTAGTGCCAGCAACACTTATAGTGACATTTGTATTACAACCAGATAGAGATTGGGTACTGAAACAATTTTTTTTCATAGAGATCAACTCTTTCTGAATTGTAAAGTTAGAATGTTTCCAGATGTTTCTAAAGCAACCCAAAAGAGGCATCTAAACTATGCCTAATAGTAATACAATTGGGTGGTCTTTCTGGTTGAATTTCCCCTGTATTTTATTTTGTTAGATTTGTACCCTGTGCTTTCCCACTCATGGCAGGCTCAATGTGGCTTACATGGGCAATGGAGGATTAAGTGACTTGCCCAGAGTCACAAGGAGCTAGCTGCCTGTGCCTGAAGTGGGAATTGAACTCAGTTCCTCAGGACCAAAGTCCACCACCCTAACCACTAGGCCACTCCTCCATGTGTATTGAAACTGAATTCAGTCAAATATGTATTTTTTGATCCTAAACAATTAAGTTTTTTTTTGGATTCTAAGATAGCTGTGACTCCTTCAACACAACCAAGAGTAGTAATTACATCAACTCTGTAATCTAAAATTAATTGATCCTGGAATCTCCTTTCTAGCCTCATATTTTTTTTTTAATAAAGAATGAGTCTTTAAATATCCATCGATATTGTGATGCCTCCCTTATTTGTGGACTAAAGATCTTTAAAAATGTATATTTCTTTAAATGTTGCTTTTTTAAATAGTAATAGTTATCTATTCTGTATCAAGAATGTATTCTTAAATTAATTTGTAAACTTCTTAAAAATTATTTAAACCCCCCAAACCATATAGTCTTTACAGTTTTTAAAAACAGCACAATGATTAATATTTTAGCTATTGAACTTTAAACATAGTACTGTTTCTTTAAATGATAAAATATATCCTTAAAAAACTAATAGGGTGCCATGACAATTTTAGCACCTTGTCAGTGTGCTGTGAGCGTAAGTTTGAAAATCACTGCGCTAGAGTTTTTAAGGATCAATGCCATAGAGTGTGTCTTGCATTTCCCTTCTCCCTCCCTGAGTCCAATATCTCCGCCCTCTTCTTCCCTGTGGTCCATCTCTCTTCCTCTGCTTCCCTCTGTCCCCAGGTCCAACTTCCCACCCTGTCCTTCCTTCAAACTAGCATGTTTAAGTACATAAGTACATAAGTAGTGCCATACTGGGAAAGACCAAAGGTCCATCTAGCCCAGCATCCTGTCACCGACAGTGGCCAATCCAGGTCAAGGGCACCTGGCACGCTCCCCAAACGTAAAAACATTCCAGACAAGTTATACCTAAAAATGCGGAATTTTTCCAAGTCCATTTAATAGCGGTCTATGGACTTGTCCTTTAGGAATCTATCTAACCCTTTTTAAACTCCGTCAAGCTAACCGCCCGTACCACGTTCTCCGGCAACGAATTCCAGAGTCTAATTACACGTTGGATGAAGAAAATTTCTCCGATTCGTTTTAAATTTACCACACTGTAGCTTCAACCATGCCCTCTAGTCCTAGTATTTTGGATAGCGTGAACAGTCGCTTCACATCCACCCGATCCATTCCACTCATTATTTTATACACTTCTATCATATCTCCCCTCAGCCGTCTCTTCTCCAAGCTGAAAAGCCCTAGCCTTCTCAGCCTCTCTTCATAGGAAAGTCGTCCCATCCCCACTATCATTTTCGTCGCCCTTCGCTGTACCTTTTCCAATTCTACTATATCTTTTTTGAGATACGGAGACCAGTACGAACACAATACCAGTGCGGTCGCACCATGGAGCGATACAACGGCATTATAAACATCCCACACCTGGACTCCATACCCTTCCTAATAACACCCAACATTCTATTCGCTTCCTAGCCGCAGCAGCACACTGAGCAGAAGGTTTCAGCGTATCACTCGACGACCACCCAGATCCCTTTCTTGATCCGTAACTCCTAACGCGGAACCTTGCAAGACGTAGCTATAATTCGGGTTCTCTTACCCACATGCATCACTTGCACTTGTCACATTGAACTTCATCTGCCACTTGCACGCCCATTCTCCCAGTCTCGCAGGTCCTCCTGTAATCGTTCACATTCCTCCTGCGACTTGACGACCCTGAATAATTTTGTGTCATCGGCGAATTAATTACCTCACTAGTTATTCCCATCTAGGTCATTTATAATACATTAAAAAGCAACGGACCCAGCACAGACCCTGCGGGACCCACTAACTACCCTCCTCCACTGAGAATACTGGCCACGCAATCCTACTCTCGCTTCCTATCTTTTCAACCAGTTCTTAATCCATAATAACCCTACCTCCGATTCCATGACTCTGCAATTTCTTCAGGAGTCTTTCGTGCGGCACTTTGTCAAACGCCTTCTGAAAATCCAGATATACAATATCAACCGGCTCCCCATTGTCCACATGTTTGCTTACCCCCCCAAAAAATGCATTAGATGGTGAGCAAGACTTCCCTTCACTAAATCCGTGCTGACTTTGTCTCATCAGTCCATGTTTTTGTATATGCTCTGCAATTTTATTCTTAATAATAGCCTCCACCATCTTGCCCGGCACCGACGTCAGACTCACCGGTCTATAATTTCCCGGATCTCCTCTGGAACCCTTCTTAAAAATCGGAGTAACATTGGGCTATCCTCCAGTCTTCCGGTACTACACTCGATTTTAGGGACAGATTGCTATTTCTAACAGTAGCTCCGCAAGTTCATTTTTTAGTTCTATTAATACTCTGGGATGAATACCATCAGGTCCCGGTGATTTACTACTCTTCAGCTTGCTGAACTGACCCATTACATCCTCCAAGGTTACAGAGAATTTGTTTAGTTTCTCTGACTCCCCCGCTTCAAATATTCTTTCCGGCACCGGTGTCCCCCCCAAATCCTCCTCGGTGAAGACCGAAGCAAAGAATTCATTTAATTTCTCCGCTACGGCTTTGTCCTCCTTGATCGCCCCTTTAACACACATTTTCGTCCAGCGCCCAACCGACTCTTTGGCCGGTTTCCTGCTTTTAATGTATCTAAAAAAATTTACTATGTATTTTTGCTTCCAACGCTAATTCTTCTCAAAGTCCTTTTTTGCCCTCCTTATCTCCGCTTTGCATTTGGCTTGGCATTCCTTATGATCTATCCTGTTACTTTCAGTTGGTTCTCTTCTCCACTTCTGAAGGATTGTTTTTTGGCTCTAATGATTTCCTTTATCTTACTGTTTAGCCACGCCGGCTGACGTTTAGTCTTTTTTCCCTTTTTTCTAATACGTGGAATATATTGTCCTGAACCTCCAGGATGGTGTTTTTTAAACAGCATCCACGCCTGATGCAAGTTTTTACTCTGCGAGCTGCTCCTTTCAGTCTTTTTTCACCATTTTTCTCATTTTGTCGTAATCACCTTTTCTATAGTTAAACGCTAGCGTACTTGATTTCCTAGTTTCACTCCTTCAATGCCAATATCAAAAACCGATCATATTATGATCACTGTTATCAAGCGGCCCTCGTATCATTACCCCTGCACTAGATCATGAGCACCACTAAGGACTAAGTCTAGTATTTTCCTTCTCTTGTCGGCTCCTGAACTAGCTGTTCCATGAAGCTGTCCTTGATTTCATCAAGAAATCTTATGTCCCTTGCATGTACAGATGTTACATTAACCCAGTCTATATGCGGGTAATTGAAATCCCCCATTATTATTGTTGCCCAGTTTGTTTGCGTCCCTGATTTCCTTTAACATTTCCGCATCCGTCTGTTCGTCCTGGCCAGCGGACGGTAGTACACTCCTATCACTATCCTTTTCCCCTTTGCACATGGAATTTCAATCCACAGTGATTCCAAGGAGTGTTTTGTTTCCTGCAGAATTTTCAATCTATTTGATTCAAGGCTCTCGTTAATACAATGCTACCCCCCCACCAAGATTCACCCTATCACTACGATATAATTTACCCTGGTATGACAGTGTCCCACTGGTTATCCTCCTTCCACCAGGTCTCAGAGATGCCTATTATATCTAATTTTTCATTTAGTGCAATATATTCCAACTCCCCCATCTTATTTCTTAGGCTCCTGGCATTCGCATATAGACATTTCAAACTATGGTTTGTTGTTCCTAAGTACATCATGCTTAGTACTTGACAGTATTAATTGGCAATCTTTTGTCTGATTTTTATTGTTATTAAAGATACCCGATCTACTACAATCTCTTTTGCAACCTCACTATCAGGATACTCTATCTTCCCTGTTATGTCTGGGCTGAATTATCCTTAACAGCGTTATCCTTTCCTGCCAGCAGAGGGAGGTAGAGAAACTGATCTTTCCCAATGAGAACACTGGACTATCTATCTTGCTGTGCTCAGTAGAAAACTCAGGAGTCCTTTTAACAAGCTGTGGGGAAAAGGGCCTTGTGCTAGTAGCAGGGGCCGTTTTACCGCAGTGGGTAAAAAGCTCCCAGACACACAGGGCCATGTGGTAAGAGAACTCTTACCGCCCACCCAATGAGGCGGCGATACCCGATTACAGCCTCTGCAAGTCATTTCTGCGTTAGGCCAGCGGTAGTCTTGGAAGAGCGAGTGGTAAGCCTGTGTTGGGCTTACTGCCACTCTATAAAAGGGCCCCTCAGTATTTTAGCTATCTTCAGCAGAGGTTAAGGTTGATCAGACTAGGGCTGTACTGAATATTCTTATCTTAGTTGATGTGGCCCCAAATACATTATTTGCCGAATAGCAATTTAAATTCATATACAGTGGTGTAAAATAAGTATTTGATCCCTTGCTGATTTTGTAAGTTTGCCCACTGACAAAGACATGAGCAGCCCATAATTGAAGGGTAGGTTATTAGTAACAGTGAGAGATAGCACATCACAAATTAAATCCGGAAAATCACATTGTGGAAAGTATATGAATTTATTTGCATTCTGCAGAGGGAAATAAGTATTTAATCCCTGGCAAACAAGACCTAATACTTGGTGGCAAAACCCTTGTTGGCAAGCACAGCGGTCAGACGTCTTCTGTAGTTGATGATGAGGTTTGCACACATGTCAGGAGGAATTTTGGTCCACTCCTCTTTGCAGATCATCTCTAAATCATTAAGAGTTCTGGGCTGTCGCTTGGCAACTCGCAGCTTCAGCTCCCTCCATAAGTTTTCAATGGGATTAAGGTCTGGTGACTGGCTAGGCCACTCCATGACCCTAATGTGCTTCTTCCTGAGCCACTCCTTTGTTGCCTTGGCTGTATGTTTGGGTCATTGTCGTGCTGGAAGACCCAGCCACGACCCATTTTTAAGGCCCTGGCGGAGGGAAGGAGGTTGTCACTCAGAATTGTACGGTACATGGCCCCATCCATTCTCCCATTGATGCGGTGAAGTAGTCCTGTGCCCTTAGCAGAGAAACACCCCCAAAACATAACATTTCCACCTCCATGCTTGACAGTGGGGACGGTGTTCTTTGGGTCATAGGCAGCATTTCTCTTCCTCCAAACACGGCGAGTTGAGTTCATGCCAAGAGCTCAATTTTGTCTCATCTGACCACAGCACCTTCTCCCAATCACTCTCGGCATCATCCAGGTGTTCACTGGCAAACTTCAGACGGGCCGTCACATGTGCCTTCCGGAGCAGGGGGACCTTGCGGGCACTGCAGGATTGCAATCCGTTATGTCGTAATGTGTTACCAATGGTTTTCGTGGTGACAGTGGTCCCAGCTGCCTTGAGATCATTGACAAGTTCCCCCCTTGTAGTTGTAGGCTGATTTCTAACCTTCCTCATGATCAAGGATACCCCACGAGGTGAGATTTTGCGTGGAGCCCCAGATCTTTGTCGATTGACAGTCATTTTGTACTTCTTCCATTTTCTTACTATGGCACCAACAGTTGTCTCCTTCTCGCCCAGCGTCTTACTGATGGTTTTGTAGCCCATTCCAGCCTTGTGCAGGTGTATGATCTTGTCCCTGACATCCTTAGACAGCTCCTTGCTCTTGGCCATTTTGTAGAGGTTAGAGTCTGACTGATTCACTGAGTCTGTGGACAGGTGTCTTTCATACAGGTGACCATTGCCGACAGCTGTCTGTCATGCAGGTAACGAGTTGATTTGGAGCATCTACCTGGTCTGTAGGGGCCAGATCTCTTACTGGTTGGTGGGGGATCAAATACTTATTTCCCTCTGCAGAATGCAAATAAATTCATATACTTTCCACAATGTGATTTTCCGGATTTAATTTGTGATGTGCTATCTCTCACTGTTACCAATAACCTACCCTTCAATTATGGGCTGCTCATGTCTTTGTCAGTGGGCAAACTTACAAAATCAGCAAGGGATCAAATACTTATTTCCACCACTGTATGAATAATGCAGGGCTCTACTGTGCTAAATCCGACTGAAATAAACACTTGATCTCTGATTTCATGTTGCTTCTTTTTATTTATGTTAAATCTCAATGACCATTATTCGTAGTCAAATACTATTTTCATTATTCGTATTCAGCCGAATAGTAAAATAGGCTGTTCGGTACAGCTCTAGCTCAGACAGTTGCTCCTGGTCCCAGGCTTTGCCTTATAGCTTGCTGGAACCTAACAGTTGGCTCCCAGGTTCCTGGATCCACAGACCACACTTAGTCAAGCACAGAGTGCTGCTCCGCTGCCCTGCCATATGACATGTGGGTTCACATTCCCCCCCCCCCCCTTTCCCGCTGTCCTTGTACCTGCTTGGTGCTTCCCCTAGTCTCCCCTGCAGCTCCAGCCAAACATATTGGACTGAGTTTCCCTGGTTCAGCTTTCCCCTGTATAGATACTTAAGCTGCTTTAAAAGAAAAAATAAATACAATGGAAACTGCTTTTGTAGTCATTAGAGGCCTAGCACACCCGAAGAGCAAGCAGGGAGTCAGCGGGAATGCCAGAGTCCAGGCAGTGTGTTTCTCATACTGCAGCAGAAGTCTGCACAGCCGAAATGGGGCTTGTGGGTCAAGACTGGTTTCTACTGCCTCACTCTTGGGTCCATCCTTAGGGGAGGGAGGAGAGAAAGAGTCCCTGATGGGGCCCACTGAACTTTGGTTGAATCTGTCATCTTTTTAAGCTGTTTAAAAACTTCTTTAGTCAGTGAGGCTGGTTTCCTTCCACTTCTAGGGGCTTTCCAGACCTAAGAGAGGCCCATTGGGGACCCCGGTCCTCACAGAGGGGTCAGACTCCACTTTTGGAGATGCGGGAGGCCTTAGAATTCTGGTTCCGGGTCTGTTCCCCTCCTTTGTCAGAGGAGGAGTGTTCTCCTCATTGTTTGCTTTTTCGGCAAGAAGAGCTTCCTGCCTGATTGATTTGATGTCAGAGACCCTCAGTTGTTCCAGTGCCCAGGTGTCTGACCCATCTGAGGGTGACCCCATTTTGGTGGTTCTTGCAGGGCCCCTGAATCATCTTCTGTTTCACAAAGTTCTTCCCAAGGGACGCTAGTGGTCTTGGAGTTCTCAGACTGGGGTCATACATAGGGGATCCAGGGTTTTGGACCAGCTGTATATTTTTACGCCCAAGGTAGATGCTATGGTCATGGCTGTGAAATAAAAAAAAACCTTCAGCTTTCAAGAAGCTTCATAAAAGCACAGTGGGTAATAGTTTAAGTTTAGCCTTTACACAGACTCTGCTATTGTGCAGTCCTATGTTTATGGAGGTTATAGAGAAATGGTTATACAGCATTGGTTTTGGCAGATGCTCAAATCTCTGAAGCTTCTCACCTGAGGTAGGGGGCTACCTTCTTCTTGATGTTCTATATGGCTGGTGCACCTTCCTCCTGCTCCTTGAATGGTGGGCCAGAGGTGACTGATTTTGCCACTGAGTGGTGGATATGGCCTCTGAGAACCTCCGCCATTTGTCCTTAAGGGGCTGGCTGCTTTTTGATGAGGATTTGAAGAAGTTGGTTAAGTGGAGGAATAGCCTAGTGGTCAATGCAGTGGGCTGATAACCTGGGAAACTGGATTAAATGAACTTTAACACAATACCACTTTATCTTTCATTCCGAATAGGAACTCTTTACTTGACTGCTTAATCTACTCTGTCACTCATGAACTTTAACGCAATACCACTTTGTATTTCTCATTCTGGAAATGGCGATCGCCGTTACGGAACAATGTAAGCCACATTGAGCCTGAAATAAGTGGGAAAATGTGGGATACAAATGCAAACAAATAAATAAATACCCTCTGCAGCTCCTTGTGACTAAACAAGTCACTTTAACCTTCCATTGCCTCAGGTAACATACTTAGAATATGAGCCCACTAGGGCCAGAGAAAGTACCTGCATGCATAGATTCTGCCACAGAGAGGCAGTATATCAAATCCCATTAACCTTACCCTTAAGGAAATGGGAAAGATTCGACCTCTCTGGCTGTCTTCTGCAAGGAGAACCCCTTGTGGTCCCCAGAAGCTAGGTGCTGTTCTAGGGGCGGGGGTCACTTCATGACAGCCAGGCATCCAGTGTTCTCAGCTGTGTTCTTTTTGAGGCTTGAAATGGACAGGGACCATCTTGCATAGGGGACAGTTTGTCTTTCTTACACCATTGCTCCTGATCCATGGCCCTAGACAGAATCAAGCATGGCTATATCCTGGAGCTATCCAGTTATCCAGTGCCTTCATGATATTTCCCTGTGGCTCAGAGATAAGTAGCAGTCATGCTTATCTGGCAGTACATCCTGTTGCTGGGAGTGATGGGGCAGTACTCCATTTATTTCATGGTTCCTTTCAGCCTATCTAGAGCCTCCAAGGAGTTAACGCTTGCCTCGGAGTCCAGCACTTTCGGAAGGAGATGCCCTGTTCATTTTGCCTTGGTTTGCCTGGGTGGACCCTGATCTCCCTTGAACTCAGAAGCTTTTCCCTCCATATTCTCTCCAGGGAGGCCCGCAAACACTATTGCTCTTTTGTGTGTGCTGGCTTCCCATTTCAGTTTCGGGCCTTGCCCTTTGGGCTGGTGCCTGCTCCACGCACCTTTTCCATGGTCCTGGTTGTTGGGCAGCTCCTCTGAGGTGTGAGGGGATCCAGGCCGGCCCACGATGGGTTCAGAGTTTAACTGTTTAGGTCATTCCTCTTCTGGAGTGCCTAGGCAGAGTGGTGAATCATGCCGTGAGTCGCCTCTCTCCCACCAGGTTCTAGAGTTCCTGGCATTCTGGTTTGACATGACATGGGGGACTTTCTTCTGCACAGAAGCACATGGTTAATCTCCAAAACCATAAGCACAGCCTGTATGAACAGGAGACTCCTAAGACCTGGGATTACCTGCAGCTACAGGGGTCTGTGGTGTTGACTGGTGCCTTCGGTGCACTCTCATATGCACCCCCCACCCCCATTTTCAGTCATCGTCTTTGCTGTGCTGGGTGCCAGCCTTTTTTGGTTTTTGACTGCCAGTTTCCACTTTCTTGGGATGTGGTGCAGTTTGGACTGGCATGACAGTTTTAGTCTTCTTCTGAGGGTTCCTTTGGAACTGCTGGATTGGGTAACTGATGCAAAGCTCCTTGGTTGGGGAGCTTGCTGTTTGTTGAGTAGTGAAAGGGTATTGGTCCCCACTTGGGTCTGCTTGGTCCATCATCTGTCTGAAGACCCAAGCAGTCAGGATTGACTCTGGTGGAGTTCCTTTCCCTGCTTCAGGTAAAGGCATCGAAGTGATGGGACACAATGCTGTTGACTCCCTGTGCGAGTTTGCTGATCTTGTTGGTGGTCCGCAATGCTGGTGGAGACTACGTTGCAGCAGACTTCTTCTGTTGGTCTCTCCTGGATCCAGTGAAGTGGGAGCTGGGTCATCTGGTCTTCAGCTCCTCATGGACCGTAGAGGTAGCTGGTTCACGACCTCATAGCCTCAAGTGGTGATGCCAAAGCTGAATACTTCTCAGTTGCCAGAGGGCAGTGGCCTTGCAGGAGCTAGATACCCGGCTCTGCTGTGGCCGAGAGGACTGTTTTGTACCTCTTCCCTCTGTGCCCTGTTAGGCTGAGTCGTGCAGGATTGCATGTCTTACCTTTTTAGTGCTCCTGGTGGTGCTGAATTTACATCACAGGTCATGGTGTACGGACATGGTTCATCTGTTGGTAGGTGATCCACTTCCTCCTCCAGGGGTCCTGGATGGCTGAGACATGGTTTGGTGGAGATAGAATATCTGGGTGCCTTCGAAAGGTGGAGCTTAGCGAAAAAATGGTTCTCAGCCATGGTGTTTTTAGTATTTTTTGTTCTTTGGTCTAGTTCCAGGTTTGGAAGGCCTTAAGGACTGGTGTGTCTAGCTCTTACCTCCCATTTGGAACGTGCAGGTTCTCCAGATTTTCTGCTTTCCACAGCATGGCTGAGCATTCTTAAGGTTTGGCTGCTGGCTGTCCCTGGTTTTCATAGCAAGATCCTCTCTCTCTATCTCACTGCTTATGTGGGCATTGCTCGGCTTTGGAGGGGGATCACTTCTTTGTGCCTGCCCCCCCCCCCCCCCACCACCGTGCATGCTTCTCTTTCCCCTTGGATTTGAGCTTGGGGCTCAGTCTTTTTTTCTCAGATCCTGTTGAGCCTTTAAGTTGGCTTTGATTAAGGACCTTATTCTGAAAGCTGTGTTCCTAGTGTCAATTTCGTTTGTCACGAGAGGATCAGACCCTTAACTCTCCTGTTCAAAGGATTCAGTTTCTGTCTGCTCTGACAGTACCATCCCTTCTGGATGGGGGTTCTGGCACTACTTCTGAAGGCTTCTCTGGGGCCAGCTGCAGGCAGCATGTGTGAAGCGCTAACTGTGCCAGTGCCCTTTAGTGCTAAACACAAATTTGAAGGTAGAAGGGCATCGAGATGGAGATATATTGGGGTCAGGGAGGGGAGGTAAGAGGAGAGACATGCTGGACCATGGGAGGGGAAGGGCAAGGAGATGCAAGACTGTTACCATCTATGCTAGGGTCCCCAAACTATTGCCCTACAGCCTCCGCTGCATTTAGAAAGCAAAATATGCCGATCTTTCCAAATGTATACCCTGGATACACCACTAGAAAACCTCACTCATTGGGCTTCAATCTCACTCACTGTGGTGGTGAATCTCACTCTTTGCAATGGGGCACCCTTGGCATCTCTGCTGACCTGTAGTAGGATCGTCATGAAAACTCGATTCTTTCCTTCACCCTATAAAAGCCCCCTGAAGCTCAATATTTCACTCTCCTACTCTGAAGCTCATGAACTCAGTAAAAGATGTAACAAACACAGAGTTTCACAGGTTTTAGAATCCTAGGTTGCCGTATTACACATCACAAACCAGAAGGCAACATTCTATGATGTCACAGCCTACCAGTATTTAAAGTGCTGCCGATCAGTTTATTATTTGCTACATACTCCAACATCATGCTATACCATACCCTCTACCCCACAGGTTTGGCATTTTTTAATTCTATAGTCACAAATCATTTTTAATAAACTGTGGAATCGATCCAAAACTTGCTCTCTCTCTCACACCCTAATAATATAATCCTATTTAAAATAGTTTTTTTTTAAACCTTGCCAGGGCCTTAGATGTAGGGTGGTGGAACCAGCGACAGAATTGGCCCATGAGCTGGAAGAGTTGGATGAGTGTGTCTGAGAAAGCATGAGTGTGTGCGATCATGTGAGTGGGATGCAAGAAGGTGGCTGTGGTAAACTGAGAAGCCATGTGTCAACTGAAGGGTTGGTGACAGGTTGGAAAGTGCACTCCGGTTCTGGGTTAGATGTCCGCCCCTTCTGGCCAGTTCAGATCCCGACCTTGAAGTGGATACTCATGTACAGATAAGAAAAAAAAAAGAAGAGGGTTGCTAATTGAGCAGGTTTCACGCTAAATTGGGCTAGTTTTGAAGGCTAGCTGTTGGAAGTTTTTTTTCAGTTGTTGGTTTTTGGGTGACATTCACTATTGGCTCCAAGCTTCAGTCTTGTTGTTTCCATCATCTCTCTTAGTGCATTCCAAGCCTCAGTCTGATGCTCCAATAGCATCTCTAAGTGCCTTCCCACCATAGCATCGCCATCTACTTCTCTCTGTTTCAGAGCTGCATAGTGATCGGTCTCTTCTTGATGGTATAACTACTCCTAGCCCCTTAGAGGCACAGAGCTTGGAGGCTAGTGAACAAGAGGGAGGGGGATGCCAAAACAATCCTTATTTGGTACTTAGGCCCCTCCCAGTGCATCCCAGGATGCACTGGGCAGGGGCTGGGTGCCACCATTTTGAAGAGGGTGGGCCCAGAGGAAGGAGTAGGTGTCCTCTTGCCGCCTAGGAAAGGTATATGGAGGGGTGTGGATGGGATTGCACTAGACCAGCAAGGCTAGCATTCACTAGGGTGTCGGGCTCAGCCTGGCCGGGGGCCCGCTTGCCAGTTCAGTGGGTCTGCTGAACCACCAGGCTATTTTTTTCAGGGGTGGGGTGGATGTTGGGTTGGTGGGCCTGCTGGACCATCAAGCTCTTGTTTTTTTTTTTTTTTTTTTGGGGGGGGGGGGGGGGGGTCACCGGACCATGGGGATTTTTTTAAGGTGAGTCGGAGGTGTCCACTAGACCACCAAGGAATTTAAGTGTATCAGAAGCTGGAGCGCTCCCTCTCCCCCCCGTTCACTGGACATGTGCACAAGAGCTATGCCTACCGCACAGCTCTTGTGGGAATGCGCCAGGAAAGTTCAGATCCCTTTACCAACCAATGCTCAACACTAACAGCACACATATAATTTGCATGCTGTTAGTGTTGAGCCTTGGTCGGTAATTCCGACTCAGTGTTCCAGCCATTGTTTTGTGCATCTCCCCAGGCTGTTAAAAGAAACCATCTTCTGCACATTGGAGGTAGGATCTTCTTCTCGGTATACAGATTTGTTTTATAATGGTTTTAATTGGATACATAATTTAGATACATTTTCCAACACCTGCTTTTTTAATATAATTTTTTTTGAGTTTGAAATACACACACACTAAAAAGTGGAAAAACTAGGAAGGGTGGGAGTGGTAACAGTGGTATTCAGGCATTGCATGACGATCTTTGCGATCAGAGCATCAGCATATGCGTGTGATTCCTGCATACATTTGTGCCTGGAACTCACTAGGATGGGTACGTTTTACATCCGTGGCCCTATTGAATGGAACAGTCTGCCATTGTGGCTCGAACGTGAGACCTGTGAGCCAGCATTTTGAAAGCATCTAAGAGACTTTCTTTTGTTTAAGGCTTTTCATTGTCCTGTTTAAGTGCATTTCTAATGCGTCTTGAATTTTACTGTTTTTGTATTTTCATCTATTGTATATTTTATAAATGTTTTTATTGTAATCCTCCCTGGATAGGGGAGGACTAAAAATAATAAATCTAATCTAAATTCAAACAGAAAAATTTTACAAGTCTAAGAGAGTATAATAAGTGGACTATGGTGACATTATCACATCACCATATAGAACTAGCTGTTGTACATGAAGACCTTTCCGGTTGTCTGCAGCTACCCAGCATAATTATATCTATTTTATAACACAGTAAATAATGGCAGATAAAGACCAGCATGGGCCATCCAGTCTGCTCAGAAAGGAAGCCAGGGTTACACCTTGTAGCTCGTGGGTTACCCTCATCTTTGTCTTTAGATTTGCCTTTTATTCTTTAAAGTGTAAACGTTATTTCAATTTTACTGAGTGGAAATTCTCTGTACTTAGGATCTTCATACTATATAGAGTGAACATTTGTGTTTATTTCACACCTTGCTGAATTCAGCACTGTTTTCGAACCCACCACTTCCCCTGAAAGACCATTCCAGGCATTCACCATCCTCTCTGTGAAAATATTTCCTGGTGTTGATTTTAATTTTCCCTCATTGCAACTTAATTTCATATCATCCCTCCCCCTCCCCCCCACTGCAACTCTGTTCAACCATCACAGCACTATTTCTCAAACAGAAGCCACAAGCCACTGTCCTTCCAGATTCTGTCACTAGGTGTAACTGTTGTATCATGGCTATGGCTTTATCCCCTCACCGGCTGTGGATGCTAGCTTACAGAGCAGGAACATGCAGCACCATTAGTAGCGTTGT
>NW_021962972.1:0-22566 GCF_901765095.1 Microcaecilia unicolor
ATAATAATGACTTATAAGTACATAAGTACTTAAGTGTTGCCATACTGGGACAGACCGAAGGTCCATCAAGCCCAGTATCCTGTTTCCAACAGTGGCCAATCCCTTCCATCTTTGCAGAGAATATATTACTTGAAAGTGATGCCAAAATTACAACAAAGCGTTTCTATAAATCAAGAAAGCACATCTGAACCACTTGACAGATTTTTTGGAACAGACGAAAGAAAATATTGAGTCTAGAGCTACTCTGATTGCTTCATTTGTATTTCTACAAGACAAAGAAGCTCTGTTGAGACTTTAAAAATATTCATCCGGAATTTAAAGGTAGCAAGGTCTCAATATTTCCAGATATTTCGCGTTGGACGCAACAGAGAAGAGAGAAATTTCTAGAGATGAAACAAGATTCTTTGGCTATTAAGGCTAGCTTTCAATTGAGATTTCCTTGCAAGTGTTTATTGACTTTGAATGACCCAGAACAATTACGTACTTTCCTTAATGCACAAGGCGATAAGGGTTAAGTTCATATAAGAAAAGGTTGTATTATTAAAGGGTTACCTCCTGCTTAATTTTTAAGTTGTATTATTCTTAATTATCCAACTTCCATTGGTTTTCAAACTATCTTGAATCACTCATAATGTTTGTGGACTGTTAAACTAATATAATATTGTAACTTTGCCTCTTTATATAATTTCCTTTGAAAAATGACTTATATTTGATGATATCTTTGTATTTAATGAAAATTAATAAACAAATTTAAACATAAACCCCATTAAGCTAACTGCTTTTACCACATTCTCTGGCAACGAATTCCAGAGTTTAATTAAACGTTGGGTGAAGAAATATTTTCTCTGATTCGTTTTAAATTTACTACTTTGTAGCTTCATTGTGTGCCCCCTAGTCCTAGCATTTTTGGAAAGAGTATAGAAGTGATTCACGTCTACCCGTTCCACTTCACTCAGTATTTTATATACCTCTATCATATCTCCAATCAGCCGTCTTTTCTGCAAGCTAATGTGTTTTTTCCATCTTCAGATCAACAGCAAACCAGCTTGTTCTAGTTTCTCAACAGCTGGTATATTGGTAATCAAATAGACTCATTGCTAACAGGCAGTAGCATAGTCAGGAACTTTTTACAAGGGCTGCATCTCCCCTGCCCCCTGTGCCATGCTGCTGCTGCCACCCCCATCTCCATCCCCACCCTTGTCTCTGTCTCCCACCCACTCGCCGCCTTAAAATCGTTTTGGCTTTGGTCTTCAACCGAGCAGCAGCACTCATACACGGCCTGTTCCGGGGCTTCCTCCTTGAACCGAGAAAGTCCCGGAGCAGGCTACAGGCAGGCTATAAGTGCCGCTGTCATTGCCCGGGTGAAGACTGAGCCAAGAGGGGTTTAAGGAGTTGCGCACCTACCCTAAATCCGCCACTGCTGAGAGATCCTCTCCCAGGCCTGCTTCGTAGAGGCTTCTTGACTCAGGCCTCTCTCTCTTGGAGACCTCTTGTCTTGAGGCCTCTCTGATCTATTCTACTTCAGGGCATTTAACCACCTCCCTGCCTAAGCTCTGCCCCTCTGACTCTGCAGGTGTTAACTCCACCTACCCTCAGTCTCAGTTAGGGAGTGATCCTATGGGAATCCAGCCATGGAGCACCCACTACCTCACAAGGTGGTTAATAGAGTCTAATAAATGAATAAGTTGTGTTTTTTAAATCATATTGTATATGTTTTAAAGGATGTAACCCACCTAGGTTTGCAGGCAGGCTAAGTTCACAAAATACATAAATAAATTAAATATACAGATGACATCTTATGTACTCTAGAAAGAAGCTCTTTTCTCCTGGGAAAAGAGAAGAAAGTAGGAGAACCAGGAATTTCACTGCTTTTACTTTATTGAGGAAGTGATACAAGGGACAGCAGAATCATGAGAAGTGTCTAGCAGAAATGCCAGCAGAAATGGAGGAAGATCCCTATGCTGAACAGAAAGGAGCAGACAGGATTCAGCTCTCTTCAGTCATCCGTGGAGAGTCTGTGCCAAAAAGCTCCTCGATCACGGAATAGAACCAAGAACTACAAAAGAACTACAAAAGAGAATCAATCTTTAACAGAAAAATAAAAGATTCATCTGATGGGATCATTATAAGCAACATTAAACAGGGAGGTACTGTAAAGGCACCTCCAGGGCACATTAATTAGCTGCTCATTAGTTATGATTGCATCATGGAATTATCCGGATTACTGGAGAGTTCTAACTGTAGTATAGTGTTAGTCCACTCTTATCAAGAAATGTATTAAGTTATGTCCGATAAAAAAGGTATCATCTTATTTTCTTTTCCATGTTTTATTTTGTTTGATTTCTATTGATAACTGTAGTATAAAAAGACTTTCATTGGCTGCTCATTAGCTGTGACTGTACAGTAGAAGGATTCTAATTGGCTGCTAATTTGCTGTGATTGTACAGAAGAGGGATTCTGATTGGCTGCTCATTAACTGTGACTGTACCTGTTTATTAACATTTAATGCATTATTTATTTATTGCCTTTTTGAATAAATTCACCCAAGGCACTGTACAGCAAGAATAACCTGGACAGAGGAGATAAGCAATTACAGCAGTAAAAAATGTTCAAAGAGCTGCACTTTATAGCATACTGTGGGGCTCATTTTCAAAGCACTTAAAGTTCCTTCGTTTACTGTGTAACTTTGTAAGGCCAACTGCTTTGAAAATACGCTTCTTAGTCATTTACAATGCCAGCACAATACAGATTAAAACATTTTAAACAGCACAGGAGGTAGTCGTGGTTCAACATAGAGACAGAAGATAGAGTCATGAGTTTAGGTAAAAGATAAGGGTGATTAACTTACACAAAAAGTGCACGTGGATTTATAAAAGGTGCCCTGTAGTAAACAAGTCCTGCTACAGTATGTGCAGTTGGTGTCAGTCCTTGTGTGTCTGACTAGCTAGTTACATGCTGCTTGCGTTTAAAGGCTTGGAGAAGAGCCAAGCTTTCACCTGCTTCCTGAAGCAGAGATAACCTTTCTGAGGGGGCTACTCTGGAGAAGGCTTGTTTGGTGCATCCTTTGGAGAGGATGAGGTTAGGGATATTCCTTGGAAGGACTTTAGTAACCTTGGAGGTACCTAGAAGGAGATCCTGTTCTTCAAGTATTCTGGCCCATTTCCTTTAAGGGCCTTGAAGATCAGAGAGAGAGTTTTTAATTTAGCCCTGTATTATACTAGTGTAGCCAGTGAGGATTTTGTTATCTTATTGCTCATGTTTCCTTTTTAATAAGGACTGCTCTCATGTCTGTTCTCTGATATAATGAAAGTAAAGGGCTCCAGCTCTAAGGGAGGACACTGCCAGTATTTAATGCTGTGAGAGACATTTCTGTGTCCCACTCCTTTCCTCAGTGGAGAGTTAGTGCCCCCTCTGCAGTGTTTCTAGACCCACACTGTCAGAAAATAGGCTCAGGTCTCTCCTGAATCCTCCCACTTAGTGTACATGGGGTTGGCACTGAACCACAGGACTGACCCAAACTGCAAAATGTTACAGGTGGAACTGGGAGGCTCATGGAACACAACTGTCACATCCTGTCAATGCTGAAGTAAGATTTCAGTAAAATTATTCCAGAGGTCAGTGGTGGGGAAGAATTGAGAGGAGGAGGGGGAAGCAAATGTTGGTTTATAAATGTGATCAACCCAAAGTAGTAGAAAACAAGAGGAAAAGAATATCACTGGGCAGACTGGAAGGGTCAGTTGGTTTGTATTTGATGTTTGTTACTCTTTCAGCACAAGATTAGTCATTCTGATTGCAGGCTGTTAATGTCCAGTGATGTGAAAAGTATTGACCCCCTCCTGATTTCCCCTGAATGGATTCTACTACTACTGAGCTTAAACGTAATAAAAAAAAGTAAGATGATATGATACCTATATTATTGGACAATCTTAATACAATTTTCTGTACTATTAGACAAAGGAAACCCGAGTAAACATACTAAGGTCATTTTTATCGTAGCCACAAAAATGGCTTTTTTCTATTTTTTTTGCATTAATGGCCATGGCCATTTTTTACAATTATACACGATCCATTTTATACGCAATAAGGGCTCCTGTTTCATCTGTGCACCAACCAGTTAGCATGTTATAGTTAGTGCAGGAATTCCCATTTTCTGCCCCGACTCCCCCCCCCCCACCCCCACCAAAAAGAAACTTTTTTTTTAGCTTGCACAGATTTCAGAGTTACTGCAGGACGCTTGAGTGCATCCCATAGTACTCCATGTTTTGCTGCATTAGGTACATGCTAGTGTCTAATCTAAGGACCTCACAGTTTTAAAATTATTAATTTATTTAGGGGTGGTTTACAAATGCACTCTAGCATTTTTAGCTTGTGGTAAAAATCAGCTGGTGGTAAACGCTAAGATGCCCATAGGAATATAATGAGTGTCTCAGCATTTACCGTCATCTGATTTTTACCGCAAGCTAAAGACCCTCTTAAGGAATAAAGTTATGCAACATCCAGAGTAATACAGAGAGGAAAAAAGCACTACTGGGCCCTCAAGACTGAGACAACAGGAGTCCTTTATTAAGATCAGACCCGACACGGGCCGTGTTGCGGCGCAAACATCGCCTGCCTGAGGGGACCAAGTTTAATATCAAGAGGCGCAGGTAGGGAGCTCAGTAGGTATGGATTCTGACCGACGGCGTTCTACGGGAGTTTCTCAAATCTCCCTACCTGCGCCTCTTGATATTAAACTTGGACCCCTGAGACAGGTGCTGTTTGCACCATAACACGGCCCGTGTTGGGTCTGATCTTAATAAAGGACTCCTGTTGTCTCGGTCTTGAAGGCCCAGTTGTGCTTTTTTCTTCTGTATGCTTTACTGTTTTCTATCCAGAGTAGTACCCATATGAAAAAGTATCTGCTGTTAGGGGCCCTTTTACAAAGGCACGGCAAGCCTACCATGGCTTGCCACATGCCAATTGGGCTCTACCACCGGGCTCCCTTGGGAGTTCCCGCCCCCATCCCCTGCAGGAGGAGGAAAGGGCTCCCCCAGGAAATTGCAGCACTGCAAGTGTTTAACTTACCACATGGCCATTTCCTTCTGGGAAAAAAAAACCCTTCTATCGGGCGGCAATAAAAGGGGGCCGGACACCACCACAGGGCCCCTTTTACCACTGCTTGGTAAACTTAGTTAGTCAATCAACCTGTTGAGCAAATTTTATTGATAATCAGATTCAACTGAACACAGCCAGGCTTGATTTCAGCCTGAAATGCATATGCATGAGATTATTCATTCTGATTATAAACTATTAATGTATCTAAAATATGAAGCAGATTTTACCTCCAGCTATCAGCTCGTTGATGAGTTTGAAAATGGAAAGTAAGATGCCCTAGAGGGGAAAACAGAAACTTGGGTTAGAAAGGAAATATTTCTGAGACAGTAACACAATGATAGATCTGGCAATAGATGCTGAAAGGTGCCCAGCTCTACCACCGGCTGCCTTTCAGGTGCTGTGGAGGACTTGCAGCTCATCTGCATATCCTTACAGCCTTCTCTGGGGTGACACCCAGGTCCACTCCGATCCACTCAGGGCCTCCGCTCTAGGTGCCCAGTGCTCCCACCAGGTGCTGTGGAGGACTTGCAGCCCTTCTGCATTTCCTCACAGCTGTATCCGGGGTGACTCCAGGTCCACCCCGATCTTCCCAGGGCCCTCGCTCCAAGTGCACAGAGTTTCCAGGTGCTTTATGGCTAGGATCAGGCGACCCTCAGGGGGAGGAATGCTGGCTTTGGCCTAACCCCTGGTAAGCCTTTCCTCAGCTGAGAGGTGCCCAGCTCTACCACCGGCTGCCTTTCAGGTGCTGTGGAGGACTTGCAGCTCATCTGCATATCCTTACAGCCTTCTCTGGGGTGACACCCAGGTCCACTCCGATCCGTTCTAGGTGCCGCGCGGGGCATTTTTCTCTTTACATCTAATCTTCTTCCCAGTTGCTAAAGTACCTCAGTCATTTATGGCCCCTATTCACATTCTCTTCCTAGCCCTGTCCCTTCCTCATCTTTTCCCTCACCCCCTACCTCTCTCTGCTACAGGAACTCACTGCCCATCCATCGACTTCATCACCTCACCTTCTCTCCTACCCTCTTGGCTTTTAGTCTCCGTCTCTTTCTTCCCTCCATTTTGCCTTCCCCATTCCACCTAAATACCTCTCGCCTTCATGGCCACACCTCTCCTACTCTCCTCCGCTCTCTTTTACTCCTTCTCTTACTCTCAGCCGGCGACATCAATCCCAATCCTGGCCCTCCTCACCAACTATTATCCCAACTCTACAGATCTCACCGCGACCTCTCTAACCTCATCTCTATTCCTCTACTCCCCTCCTCTTCTCTGCCCTTTTCTTGCGCCCTATGGAATGCCCGCTCTATCTGTAACAAACTCCCCTATATCCAGGACCTCTTTATCTCGCGTCACCTCCATCTGCTCGCCATAACAGAAACCTGGCTCTGCCCTGATGACTCTGCTTCAGTTGCAGCCCTCTGCCATGGCGGTTATCTTTTTTCACATACTCCTCGCCCTGCTGGTCGCGGGGGCGGTGCTGGACTACTTCTCTCTCCCTCCTCCAGATTTCAACCCCTTCTTCCACCTCAATCTCACTGTTTTTCCTCCTTTGAAGTCCACTCTATCCACCTTTTCTCTCCTCTGCCTCTTCGACTAGCAGTCATTTATCGTCCCCCTGATAAGTCCCTTTCATCCTTTCTCAGTGACTTTGATGCCTGGCTTGCCTTCTTCCATGATCCTTCCTCCCCCTCTCTCATCCTTGGTGACTTTAATATTCCTGCTAATGATCCTTCCAACTCTTATATTTCCAAGTTACTCGCTTTAACATCCTCCTTTAATCTCCAACTATGCTCCACCTCCCCCACTCATCAAAATGGTCACTGTCTTGATCTCATCTTCTCCAACTGTTCACCCTCTAGTTTCCTTGCCTCTGATCTTCCCCTCTCTGATCACCATCTTATAACTTTCACACTTAAATCTCCTCCCTCCCAGTCCCGTCCTATCTTATCTAATTTATCTAGGAATCTTCACGATACTGACCCTTCATCTCTATCCTCCCATGTTTCAAACCTCCTCTCTACTGTGGCACCATCCACGTCTGTCAACGAGGCTGTTTCTTCTTACATCAATACTCTATCCTCTGCCTTAGACACACTTGCACGTTTGATGACCCGCCCTATAAGGCGTACAAAACCCCAACCTTGGTTGACTTCTAATATCTGCTACCTACGTTCCTGTACCCGCTCCGCCGAATGCCTCTGGTGGAAGTCTCGGGCCCTTGCTGATTTCTTACACTTTAAGTTCATGCTGACCTCCTTCCAATCTGCTCTTTTATGCGCAAAACAGGATTATTATATCCAACTGACCAACTCTCTTGGCTCTAACCCTCGACTTCTCTTCACCACATTGAACTCTCTCCTCAAGGTGCCCCCTCCCCCAACTCCCCCTTCATTATCTCCTCAGGCCCTTGCTGAATTCTTTCACGACAAGGTTCAAAAGATAAACCTTGAATTCTCTACCTCACCACCTCTCCCTCCACTAGTCGGTTCCCCTCTCTCTCCTTCCCCTCATTCCTTTTCCTCCTTTCCTGAAGTTACTATAGAGGAAACTACACTTCTCCTTTCTTCCTTAAAATGTACCACCTGTTCCTCTGATCCCATTCCCACCCACCTTCTTAATGCCATCTCACCTGCTCTTATTCCTTTTATCTGTCACATTCTCAACCTCTCACTTTCCACTGCAACTGTCCCTACTGCCTTTAAACATGCTGTGGTCACACCTCTCCTTAAGAAGCCTTCACTTGACCCTACTTGTCCCTTTAATTACCGACCCATCTCCCTCCTCCCTTTTCTCTCCAGATTACTTGAGCATGCAGTTCACCACCGCTGCCTTGATTTTCTCTCTTCACATGCTATTCTTGACCCACTACAATCTGGTTTTCGCCCTCTCCACTCAACCGAAACTACGCTTACTAAAGTCTCCAATGACCTATTACTGGCTAAATCCAGAGGTCAATATTCCATCCTCATTCTTCTTGATCTTTCCGCTGCTTTTGACACTGTTGATCACAGCATACTTCTCGACAGGGCTGGTCTTAGCAAGTGCGGGGCCCTATGCAGACCAATTTGACGGGACCCCACCCTAGCCCCACCCCCACCCCAACTCCGCCCCACCCTAGCTCCGCCCCACCCTAGCTCCACCCCCACCCTAGCTCCAGAGCCGGCCACCCCTCCCTCCGAGCTCCAAGGCCTCCAGCTCCAGGGCTTGTCGATCCTGCACAGTCAATGCCAACTGAAAACCATGTCTTTTTCACAAACACAGATACACCCTAATCCACTATAGAATAAGTAGTAATATTTAAACTTTCTATTTAGACAAAAATTAAACTGAACCCCCAAGATGCCAGATTCAGCATACAACACCACAGAAACAGAAAATGTCCCCTAGTACTGTGCAAAATATAAAGACAACAGATGTAAATTTGAAAAAAAACTAACAAATACCAATCACCACTTTACAAATTAACAAATAGAAACAAAACAAATATAGAAAATAAAATAATACCATTTTATTGGACTAATACATTTAGCTTTCAGAGGCCAAAACCTCTGTCCTCAGGTCAATACAGTATAGTGAATGATACATACCTGTAGCAGGTGTTCTCCGAGGACAGCAGGCTGATTGTTCTCACGACTGGGGTGACGTCCGCGGCAGCCCCCACCAACCGGAAGAAGCTTCGCGGGCGGTCCGCACGCAGGGCACGCCCACCGCGCATGCGCGGCCGTCTTCCCGCCCGTGCGTGACCGTTCCCGCCAGTTGAATGACAAGCAAAAAAGATGAAACGCAACTCCAAAGGGGAGGAGGGAGGGTAGGTGAGAACAATCAGCCTGCTGTCCTCGGAGAACACCTGCTACAGGTATGTATCACTCACTTTCTCCGAGGACAAGCAGGCTGCTTGTTCTCATGACTGGGGTATCCCTAGCTCTCAGGCTCACTCAAAACAAGAACCCAGGTCAATTGAACCTCGCAACGGCGAGGGAACAACAGAAAATTGACCTATGAAGAACAACTAACTGAGAGTGCAGCCTGACCAGAATAAATTCGGGTCCTGGAGGGTGGAGTTGGATTTACACCCCAAACAGATTCTGCAGCACCGACTGCCCGAACCGACTGTCGCGTCGGGTATCCTGCTGGAGGCAGTAATGTGATGTGAATGTGTGGACAGATGACCACGTCGCAGCCTTGCAAATCTCTTCAATAGTGGCTGACTTCAAGTGGGCCACTGACGCTGCCATGGCTCTAACACTATGAGCCGTGACATGACCCTCAAGAGCCAGCCCAGCCTGGGCGTAAGTGAAGGAAATGCAATCTGCTAGCCAATTGGAGATGGTGCGTTTCCCGACAGCGACCCCTAGCCTGTTAGGGTCGAAAGAAACAAACAATTGGGTGGACTGTCTGTGGGGCTGTGTCCGCTCCAAATAGAAGGCCAATGCTCTCTTGCAGTCCAATGTGTGCAACTGACGTTCAGCAGGGCGGGTATGCGGTCTGGGAAAGAATGTTGGCAAGACAATTGACTGGTTAAGATGGAACTCCGACACCACCTTCGGCAGGAACTTTGGGTGGGTGCGGAGCACTACTCTGTTGTGATGAAATTTGGTATATGGAGCATGAGCTACCAGGGCTTGAAGCTCACTGACCCTACGAGCTGAAGTAACTGCCACCAAGAAAATGACCTTCCAGGTCAAGTACTTCAGATGGCAGGTATTCAGTGGCTCAAAAGGAGGTTTCATCAGCTGGGTGAGGACGACGTTGAGATCCCATGACACTGCAGGAGGCTTGATAGGGGGCTTTGACAAAAGCAAGCCTCTCATGAAACGAACGACTAAAGGCTCTCCAGAGATGGTTTTACCTTCCACACGATAATGGTAAGCACTAATCGCACTAAGGTGATTCCTTACTGGGTTGGTCTTGAGGCCAGACTCTGATAAGTGCAGAAGGTATTCAAGCAGGTTCTGTGCAGGGCAAGAACGAGGTTCTAGGGCCTTGCTCTCACACCAAACGACAAACCTCCTCCACTTGAAAAAGTAACTCTTTTTAGTGGAATCCTTCCTAGAGGCAAGCAAGACCCGGGAGACACCCTCAGACAGGCCCAACGCAGTGAAGTCTACGCCCTCAACATCCAGGCCGTGAGAGCCAGAGACTGAAGGTTGGGGTGCAGCAATGCTCCGTCGTTCTGCGAAATGAGAGTCGAAAAACACTCCAATCTCCACGGTTCTTCTGAGGACAACTCCAGAAGAAGAGGGAACCAGATCTGATGGGGCCAAAAGAATCATGGTGCCGCGGTCTTGCTTGAGCTTCAGTAAGGTCTTCCCCACCAAAGGTATGGGAGGATAAGCATACAGGAGGCCGGTCCCCCAATGAAGGAGAAAGGCATCCGACGCTAGTCTGCCGTGTGCCTGAAGTCTGGAACAGAACAGAGGCAGCTTGTGGTTGGTCTGAGAGGTGAAAAGGTCCACCGAGGGGGTGCCCCACTCTCGGAAGATCTTGCGTACCACTCTGGAATGAAGCGACCACTCGTGCGGTTGCATGACTCTGCTTAGTCTGTCGGCCAGACTGTTGTTTACACCTGCCAGGTATGTGGCTTGGAGAAGCATGCCGAACTGGCAAGCCCAATGCCACATCCCGACGGCTTCCTGACACAGGGGGTGAGATCCGGTGCCCCCCTGCTTGTTGGTGTAATACATTGCAACCTGATTGTCTGTCCGAATTTGAATAATTTGGCAGGACAGCTGATCTCTGAAAGCCTTCAGTGCGTTCCAGATCGCTTGGAGCTCCAGGAGGTTGATCTGCAGATCCTTTTCCTGGAGGGACCACAGACCCTGGGTGTGAAGCCCATCGACATGAGCTCCCCACCCCAGGTGAGATGCATCCGTCGTCAGCACTTTCGTGGGCTGTGGAATTTGGAATGGACGTCCCAGGGTCAAATTGGTCCGAATGGTCCACCAGAGCAGTGAAGTGCGGCAACTGGTGGAGAGGCGGATGACATCTTCTAGATTCCCGGTGGCTTGAAACCACTGGGAAGCTAGGGTCCATTGAGCAGATCTCATGTGAAGACGAGCCATGGGAGTCACATGAACTGTGGAGGCCATATGACCCAGAAGTCTCAACATCTGCCGAGCTGTGACCTGCTGAGACGCTCTGGTCTGCGAAGCCAGGGACAGGAGGTTGTTGGCCCTCGCTTCGGGAAGGAAGGCCTGAGCCGTCTGGGTATTCAGCAGAGCTCCTATGAATTCCAGAGACTGGGCTGGCTGGAGATGGGACTTTGGGTAATTTATCAAAAACCCCAGCAGCTCCAGGAGTTGAATAGTGCACTGCATGGACCGGAGGGCTCCTGCCTCCGAGGTGTTCTTGACCAGCCAATCGTCGAGATATGGGAACACGTGCACTCCCAGCTTGCGTAGATACGCCGCTACCACCACGAGGCACTTTGTAAACACCCGTGGGGCAGAGGCGAGCCCAAAGGGCAGCACACAATACTGAAAGTGCCGTGCGCCCAGGCGGAATCTGAGATACTGTCTGTGAGCTGGCAGTATCGGGATGTGAGTGTATGCGTCCTTTAAATCCAGGGAACATAGCCAATCGTTTTTCTGAATCATTGGCAGAAGGGTGCCCAAGGAAAGCATCCTGAACTTTTCTTTGACCAGGAATTTGTTCAGGCCTCTCAGGTCTAGGATGGGACGCATCCCCCATGTTTTCTTTTCCACAAGGAAGTACCTGGAATAGAATCCCTGCCCTTCCTGCCCGGGTGGTACGGGCTCGACCGCATTGGCGCTGAGAAGGGCGGAGAGTTCCTCTGCAAGTACCTGCTTGTGATGGGAGCTGAAGGATTGAGCTCCCGGAGGACAATTTGGTGGCAGGGAGGCCAAATTCAGGGTGTATCTGCACCGCACTATTTGGAGAACCCACTGGTCGGAGGTTATGAGAGGCCACCTTTGGTGAAAAAATTTTAACCTCCCTCCGACCAGCAGATCGTCCGGTACAGACACTTTGAGGGCGGCTATGTTCCCATGGATCCAGTCAAAAGCCCGTCCCCGGCTTTTGCTGTGGAGGCGCAGGGGGCTGCTTAGGCGCACGCTGTTGACGAGAACGAGCGCGCTGGGGCTGTCCCTGTGCCTGACGAGGCCTTCGGGCCGGCTGGGTGTATCTACGCTTGGTAAAAGCATAGGGTGCAGCCTGCCGGGCCCGGGAAAAACGTCCACTTGCTGAGGTGGATGCTGAAGGCGCCCGGTGGGAGAGCTTGTCGAGGGCGGTTTCCCGCTGATGCAGTTGGTCCACCAGCTGCTCGACCTTCTCGCCAAAAATATTATCCCCCCGGCAAGGGACGTCGGCCAGTCTCTGCTGGGTGCGGTTGTCCAGGTCAGAGGCACGCAGCCATGAGAGCCTGCGCATCACTATACCTTGGGCCGCAGCACGAGATGCCACGTCACAGGTGTCATATATACCCCTGGACAGGAACTTTCTGCACGCCTTCAGCTGCCTGACCACCTCCTGAAAAGGCCTGGACTGTTCCGGCGGGAGCTTGTCAACCAGGTCCGCCAGTTGCTTCACATTATTCCGCATTTGGATGCTCGTGTAGAGCTGGTAAGACTGGATGCGGGTCACGAGCATGGAAGATTGGTAGGCCTTCCTCCCAAACGAGTCCAGAGTGCGAGACTCCCGCCCCGGGGGCGCCGAGGCGGTATCCCTCGAACTCCGTGCCCTCTTGAGAGCAGAGTCCACGACCGCCGAGTCATGAGGCAATTGGGGCCGCATTAACTCTGGGTCCGAGTGGATTCTGTATTGGGACTCTGCTTTCTTGGGGATGGTGGGATTAGATAATGGTCTCATCCAGTTCCGAAGCAGTGTCTCTTTGAGGACATTGTGCAACGGTACCGTGGAGGACTCTCTAGGTGGTGATGGATAATCGAGGACCTCGAGCATCTCAGCCCTCGGCTCATCCACAGAGACCACGGGGAAGGGAATGCATATAGACATACCCCTGACAAAGGAGGCAAAGGAGAGGCTCTCAGGAGGCGAGAGCTTTCTCTCTGGTGAAGGCGTGGGGTTGGAGGGAAGGCCCACAGACTCCTCTGAGGAGAAATATCTGGGGTCCTCCTCCTCCCCCCACGAGGCCTCTTCCTCGGTGTCGGACATAAGCTCATGCAGCTGAGTCCTCAACCGGGCCTGGCTCGACGTCGAGGCACCGAGGCCTCGGTGTCGTCGAGCAGTGGACTCCCGCGCCGGCGGGGACGAAGCTCCCTCCATCGACATCGACGGGGACTCCACCTGCATGGCGGTCGAGACCGGCGCCGCAAGCGGCGTCAGCGTCGAAGGCCTTGGCACCGGGCTAGAGCTTGCCGGTGCCACAGTCAACGGCGCCGAGGGCGCAAGCACCCCCGGCGCAGGCACAGTCTGGCGCATCAGCCCTTCCAGGATCCCCGGAAGGATGGCTCGGAGGCACTCGTCCAGGCCCGCTGCCGGGAAAGACGGGGGGGCCGGTAGAGGCGTCGGTGCCAGAAGCTGCTCGGGTCCAGGAGACTGCACCAAAGTGCTGGGACCCTGACGCGTCGGTACCTCTACTACAGAGGGGGACCTCTCCTCTCGACGCTGACGCTTACTCGGCGTCGACTCCTCTCCGGCACCTTTGTTTTCTTGCGATGCCCGTCATCGGCGCTAGGTGGAATGGAGGAGGAGGAGGAGGTCGATCCCCCTCGGTCTCGAGGGACCGGGTCAGACAGGGTTCGGTCCCGAGGGCCATGGGCAGAGGGAGTGACCGGGGCCGATTGCCCACGCGGCCTCTCACCCCTACCGTCACCGGAGGACCGGCGGGCCGACGGGACCTGTGCTCCTGGGGTCGATGCCATCGGTGCCGATTTTGCGGACATCGATACCGGTACCGAAGAACCGGCCGTCGATACCGATGCTGTCGAGGTCGACGTCGAGGGGCCGGCGCAAGTTCCAAAAAGACGGTCCCGAAGAACTTGCCTCGCTACTTGAGTCCGTTTCCGGAGACCAAGACACAAAGTACATGACTTGGTATCGTGCTCCGGCCCGAGGCACTGGAGGCACCAAGCGTGAGTGTCGGTCTGCGAGATAGGCCGGCCGCACCGACCACACTTCTTAAATCCACTCGGGACCTTCGAGGACATCGACGGAAAAATCGTGTCGGCGAAATCAAAGTTGTCGATGGTGGCGGTAAAATCACACCTCGAAAAACAACTTGACCGCGCGGCCACAAGGCCGCTAGAAAACGAGGGAAAAGTACAGCGCGTTCTCCTTTTTTAACAGAAAAAAATTTGTTAGGGGAACGTGCAACGAAAATAAACGAAAAAAGAGAAAGGTTCGCGAACAACGCGACGGTTTTCCGGGGCTGAGGAAGAGAGAGAGGTGAACACGTCTCTCTCCAGGCGTGGAAAAGAAAAGACTGGCGGGAACGGTCACGCACGGGCGGGAAGACGGCCGCGCATGTGCGGTGGGCGTGCCCTGCGTGCGGACCGCCCGCGAAGCTTCTTCCGGTTGGTGGGGGCTGCCGCGGACGTCACCCCAGTCGTGAGAACAAGCAGCCTGCTTGTCCTCGGAGAAAGAGCTGTTACAGTATCCTATCCTGACCTGAGGAAGGGGGCTTTGTTCTCTGAAAGTTTGTCAAAATGTATTAAAATTAGTCCAATAAAAAGATTACCTTATTTACATGTTCTATTATAAACATTTATTAACACAGCTACAATACTATATCCTAAAGCAAAAAAATAAAAATATATATTTTATTTACAGTTTGTTGTCTCTGGTTTCTGCTTTCCTCATCTTCTTTTCACTGTCTTCCTTCCATCCAGCATCTGTCTTCGCTCTCTCTCTGCCATCCAGTGTCTGCCCTCTCTGCTGTCCCCTCCATCCAATGTCTGCCCTCTCTCCCTGCCCCTTCCGTGCACATCTGCCCTCTATCTCTGCCCCTTCCATTCACTGTCTGCCCTTTCTATCCCTTCCATCCACTGTCTGCCCTTTCTCTCTGCCCCTTCAATCCACCATTTGCCCTCCCTCTCCCATCCATTCGGGTCTGCCCTCCCTCTCGCTCCCCCTTCCATCCAGGATCTGCCCCTCCCTCTGCCCCTTTTTTTCAGCCCCACTATCCCACCAGTCCCCCGTTTCAGCCCCAGCCCTTTTCTCCCACCAGTCCCAAGCTTCAGCCCCAGACACTTCTCCCTATCTCCTTTTCAGCCCCCAGTACCCACAGTTTCAGCTCTTGCCCCCTTTCAGCCTCCAGTCCCAGTACTAGCCCCCTTATCCCACCTACCCTCCTTTTCAGCCCCCTTCATCCACATGCCTTGTATTAGAGCCCCGCTTTTCAGCCCCAGAACCATTCTCCCACCTGATCCACGCATGCCCCATTTTCCCACCAGCCCCATGCATGGCCCCCATTTCCCATATGGCCCCTTCTCAAACCCCAGTTCCAGCCCCCTTCTCCCATCTGAGAACCCCCATCCTATACCCTTCTCCCATCTGAGTCCCCCTTACCCCCTCCCCCAACTGAGAACCCCCATCCCACACCCTTCTCCCATCTGAGTCCCCCTTACCCCTTTCCCCCAACTGAGAACCCCCATCCCACACCCTTCTCCCATCTGAGTCCGCCTTACCCCCTTCTCCCATCTGAGTCCCCCTTACCCCAACTGAGAACCCCCATCCCACACCCTTCTCCCATCTGAGTCCCCCTTACCCCCTCCCCCCAACTGAGAACCCCCATCCCACACCCTTCTCCCATCTGAGTCCCCCCCAACCCGACCCGACCCACCTACCAACTCTGTTCTCCTCCTGCTGCACCCACTAACTTTAAAAAAAAATTGAGAAGCGCCCCCCCCCCCGACGATTGATCGCTGTCCTGTAAAAAATTGAGAAGCGGCCGGAGTAGCAGGCAGCGCCTCGCGTATGCCCTGCTAGTAAAAATCTCCTGCACGTCGGGCCGGCCTTCCCGCATTAAGTCCCACCCTCCTCCGAGGTAATAGGCTCTTCCCGCATTAAGTCCCGCCCTCCTCTGAGGTAATTGCTAGGGGGTCATATTTCCTGATACCCATGATCCATGTTCTACATGCTCTCCCCATTTGTTCACATATTTCTAATTGATCTGGAAATAGGCATAAGTGAGGTGATACTACTACTATTACTACTACTTAACATTTCTAAAGCGCTACTAGGGTTACGCAGCCCTGTACAATTTAACATAGAAGGACAGTCCCTGCTCAAAGAGCTTACAATCTAAAGGACACGCGAACAGTCAGTCTGATAGGGGCAGTCAAATTGGGGCAGTCTGGATTTCCTGAAAGGTAAGAGTTAGGTGCTGAACGCAGCATTGAAGAGGTGGGCTTTAAGCAAAGACTTGGGCAGGGAGGGGGCTTGGCGTAAGGCTTCGGGAAGGTTGTTCCAAGCATAGGGTGAGGCGAGGCAGAATGAGCGGAGCAGATGATTCACAGTTTCTGTAAATTATTTAATCATAAGCAGGTGGTGAGAAATTGCAAAAGAAACTTGCAATTGGGAACAGATGATATTTAATGTGGACAAGTGCTATAGCTGCACTTTGCTAGGTTCCACATTCGGAGTTGCTACCCAGGAAAAGGATTAAAACATCATTGTGGACAATTGAAATCCTCTGCTCAGTGTGTGGCAGGAACTACAACCCACACAATGATAAGAATTATTAGGAAAGAAGGGAGAATAAAATGGAGAAAAATCATAGGACCAAATTCTATATAGGATACCAAGAACCGTTGCTGAAAAAATTGCACGCTAACTGCTGTTCCATAGACGTCACTCCAGTTGAGCGCTATATGTGGAGCAGCACTTAGTGTCGATTTCCACGCCCCAAAAATATATATGCAGATTGATAGGTGCAGAATTTTGTGCAATATGCTGCACGAATGTTTCCACGCCAAACTCAGCACTGACGTCAGCACCAACATTGGCGCATAACGCGTGATGCTGCCATTTGTCTGGAGCAGTAAGCAAAATGGCATCGACCAGAAGGCAGCCAAATTTCTCCCAGGCTGACACCTTCCAGTTGGCCAGATTAATCCTTGAGAAGCCAAAAAGGCTCTTCATCATCTCTGGCCTCAGAGCTGGTGTAAATCCTCACGTCTAAATTAAGTGCGGATCCATCAAATTCAGTAATTCCGTGTGGTCTGCCCATATTCCTCCCATCACGATGCCCACTTTTTCGATTCCGCACTAAGAAACTTATGTGCACATCTTTATAGAATGGTGCATAACAAATAGCACATGTAATTACAAAGTACAGTCGATTAGCGCCAGTAATTGATTTAGTGCCCAATTACTGGCACTGATTCGCTTGTTAACCAGTTAAATTGCGTTTACCCAATTGTCCACATGCAATTTTTAGCACCATATATAAAATTAGGAGGATATTGCCTCTGTCACTTCATGGTGTGTCCATATTGAGTGTTTCGTACAAGTCTGGTCACATCTCAGAAAAGGATAGAGAAGGATGATGAAAATGATAACGAGAATGAGACAACTCTCATATGAGGAAAGACTAAAAAGGATAGGGCTGGTCAGTTTGGTTAAAAGAAAGTTGAGAGGAGATATAATAGAGATCTATGAATCCATGACTGGAGTGGAATGTATACAATTTAATTTCAGTTTAGTCTTTTCAAAAAATACAAAGACTAAGGAACACAGCATGAAGTTATTAAATATGTAACTTTGGACAATTAATTCCAAAACTTAGTTGTTTATTGACTAGAAAATATTCTTTTAAATGTATTAAGAATATTTTCTACTTAATAAACAACTAAGCTTTGGAATTCATTGTCCAAAGATGCACAAGCAGTTTAGAATAATTGGGTTTATAAATGTATTGCTGGAGAAAAAGCACTTACATTCTTTGGTGAGTGGACATAGCCCGACATTGAAGATCTGGGTCTAATTCAGCTGCTGAATATTGGGAGGAGCAAAACTATTTTTACAGCTTCTGCACTTCAGCAAAGCTTATTTCCAAAGGAAGGATTTAGAATCACCTTCTCTGGCTTTGGGGCAGGTATTCCCTGAGCAGCCCTGATTTCCTCCCTCCCAGGTTAGGAACAGCTTGGGTACATCCCAGGTGTCTGGACTAGGAGCTGCCATGGGATTTGAACCTGGACTTTCTGGTTCCCAGACCACTGCTCCAACCATTAAACTCCTCCTCTGCTCCCCTATTCACTTACATCTTCAATCAATGAAGGAGAACCTTGAGTAGTTCCAGCTCTATCCTCTCCACGGACAGGTTGTGCATTGGTAACTAGATGATAAAGAGATAAAATAAAGCGTCAATTAATGGATTAATATTTAAATACTTAAAAAACATTTATATGCCGCCTGTCTACCTTCCAAGTGGCTTACAGAAAAGAAATAAATGATTTAGACACACAAACCAAACATATTCAGAACATATACTGAAAGCCAGTTCAAAAGACATAGGGGTCGATATTCAGCATGAGGAGGGCTCCAACCCTGTAAAATCACGCAAACTGGGTCTAGCGTTGATGTTCAGAGGCACTGAACTGGAGAGTGTTGCTGGAATATCACCAGAGACTACGTGGCACTGTCCGGTTAGAGATGGAGCCAGGAGTTATCTGAGGAGCGCTGTTATTCAGTGCTGTTAAGTGAATAATTCTGCGGGAAGCTGGGCTTGTCCCTTGACAAAAGCATTTTTATACTGAAATGCTAGAATCGGGATCAGCTGACTGAGCTCAGATAAGTGCATGATTTACATTGGAAAGACTTTATTTGTATTATATTTTCTTTTTGTTGATTTTTTTTCAAGAATAACTGATTTAAGGGGGTAAAATATGAAACAACGCTTTCGACACTTTTGTTATCAAAAGTGTCTTGAATAGAGGTTGACTGAATTTCAGTTTTGCTTTTGGCACCAAAACCGGCCTGAAATCCAAGCTGGAGTTTAGGTCGAAAATGCAAGTGGGTTGCCTCCGCCACTACCTACTCCACCCTGCAGAGACCAGGTCCCAACACCCTGTCCTCCCACAGGCGAGCGGGACCCATTGATCCAGCCCCACCCCACCCCAACTACTGAAAGGCCCACCGCAGGCCTACCTTTAACTGTCCTGGTGACAGTCTCAGGCAGGAACTCTGGGCAGCCATTTTTATGGAGGAACCAGCATGGGCAGCAGTGACTGTTATAGTTCTTGCCCCAAAGAGACCACTAGACCACCAGGGCAGGGCCTTTGAGTGGTGGGGGAGGGTTTGGCTCAGCAGCACTCGCTTTCTTCCAGTGGGGGAGGGCTAGGAGGGGTGGGTGGCCAGCCTGTTTGGACCCAGTCTCTGCAGGTGGTGGAGGTGCCGTTTTCATTTTCAGCCGAAACCAATCAGGAAAATTTGGCTGCTGGTTTGGATTTGGTAAAAAACGAGAATTCAGGTTTCATTTGTCCTCTAGTTCTGAAATAAGACCCCTTTAACATTAAAGTTTATGATAACATTTTTGTTTGCAGATGAAAGTTGATATTGTGTTTAATTATAAGGGGCTTAAGTGGTTTTTGGATCACTTCTGTGTTTAGATGGTCACTACTTTTTTTTTTACACTACGTTTGATAAATGTACATTTTCTTACTTGCAAATACCTGCACCCAGTTGCATGTTCTTTGGAGCCGGTATAAATGTGTCCTCCTTTCTTTTAGGGTAATTTTTTGTATGCATGTAGCTATATATGTTATCTTTATAAGACAGATATAAAAGATGCACCTAGTGCCCTGTTATACTGTTACCCCTCTTGGGGTCTGGTCTTGTAACAGGGATCTATGGGAAAAGCCCAAAAGGTGCATATTTTAAGTCTATTTTGTAAAGGTAACGTGGAGGGGCATAATCATACGGCGCTGGCCATCTCCGGGACCGGTGCCGTAAGTGGGCGGAGCCAACCGTATTTTCAAAAAAGATGGTCGCCATCTTTTTTTTTCACTAATACGGTTGGGCCCGGCCAAATGACAGAGATTGCCGAGTTTGAGATGGCCGGCATCGGTTTTCGGCCATAATGGAAAATAATGCCGGCCATCTCAAACCCAGCCAAATCCAAGGCATTTGGTCATGGGAGGAGCCAGCATTTGTAGTGCACTGGCCCTCCTCACATGCCAGGACACCAACCGGGCACCCTAGGGGGCACTTCTAAAATTTAAAAATAAAAATAGCTCCCAGGTGCATAGCTCCCTTCCCTTGATTGTTTAGCTGCTCAAATCCCCCCCAAAGCCCACTCCCCACAACTGTACACCATTACCATAGCCCTAAGGGGTGAAGGGGGGCACCTATATGTGGGTACAGTGGGTTTTGGAGGGCTCCCATTTATCACCAGAAGTCTAACAGGTAGAGGGGGGATGGGCCTGGGTCCACCTGTCTGAAGTGCACTGCACCCACTAAAAAGTGCTCCAGGGACTTGCATACTGCTATCAGGGAGCTGGGTATGACATTGAGGCTGGCATAGAGGCCGGGAAAAAAGGTATTTTAATTTTTTTTTGGGTGGGAGAGGGTTGGTGACCACTGGGGGAGTAAGGGGGGGTGATCCCCGATTCCCTCTGGTGATCATCTGGTCAGTTGGGGCTCCTTTTTGAAGCTTGGTCGTGAGAAAAAAGGGACGAAGTAAAGCCGGCGAAATGCTCGTCAAGCCTGGCTTTTTTTCCAATATCGGGCGAAGCCGGCCATCTCGTGAGCACGCCCCCGTCCCACCCCCGTCCTGTCTCACCACTTTACCGACACGCACCCTTGATGTTTTGCTGGCTCCGCAATGGAAAGCAGTTGGCGCCGGCCAAAATCAGCTTTCCATTATAATGATTTGGCCGGGTTCAGGAGATCGCCGGCCATCTCCCGATTTGTGTCGGAAGATGGCCGGCGATCACTTTCAAAATGAGCTGGATAGACACCCTCCATTTATATAATAGGCTTCCAGAATCAGCTTTGATAACGTGTAACACACTTTTACACGTGTTGTGGTAAATTGTGGATGTAATTTAGATTTGGAAAGGTTATCTATCTCTGTGCTGACTTTAATACACGGAATAAAATGTGAAGCTGAGAAGGTTCTGACTTGATCTTCAGAGGAGTGAAGGAGCTGTGAATGTTCAGAGTTTAGTAAATATGGAGCTTTCTGTAATAATTTAAGGTTGCTTACCATGATAGCAGCAGCTCAGAGCCACCACCAGGAAGGCAACTGCGATCTTCATGGCTACAATGCGCAAAGGAGTGTAGGTAGAGAACTCTGTACTCAGAGTCACATATATAGTGTGAATATCCCTCCCTCTCTGGCCAGGATTTCAGCTGACAGCTCACCTTGTACTCTCATCTATGAGATCTTGGGAACTGTCCAGGTACCAAACCTTGTGCAGATTTCAGTATCATACACCTGATTATGCCTTTCTGTGAGAAAAGGACACAGTGATGCTTGTTTGCGATTAAGTGAAGGAAGGATATGCGTGTAAGTTACATCATCTATTTGCCCTGATGTATACATGAGATAGATGAGCAGAACTAGAAGTTCTCGATGGTAGATCCAAGATTAGCAGCAGAGATGCCAAGAGTGGCCCATTTACTAGCACAGAATAATGCTGTAATTAGGCCTCTGCAGTGACACATGCCCTGCGTGCGTAAGTGCTGCGATAACTGCCACTTCCGTGCATAAGTACTGTTATAAGGTCATGTAGAACTGCAAAGGTCTATATTTGTTTTTTTTTTTATTCTTTATTTATAAGTTTAACATTTATATCAACAAACATAATGCATTGAAATATCAGAAATATAATAAATATATGACATAATACTTTATATCATTCAAATAAAATAAGGACAAATTTGTTATATAATTTGTCCACAATTATTTGGTCAAGATACTAAGAAATAGTTCAAGTGGAAAATTATAGTAAATTAACAATTTACAAACGGATGGAGCAACGAATGTACACAGCCGATATTCAGCATATTTAAACTAAGGGAGTACCTCCACGGTAGGAACAGCCTTTTCCCTGATTCAATAAACTCTAATAGCTTCTTGGGAGGTAAAGAAAACATCGTTCACCAGATCAATTGAAATACAACATTTACAAGGAAATCTCAGCACCAATGTGCCTCCTAATTTTAACACCCTAGATTTATACAAAAGAAATTCTTTTCTCCTCTTTTGTGTAATCCTTGCTAAGTCTGAGAACACTTGAATCTTTTGTCCCATGAAAGAGTCGTTAATATGTCGGAAATATAACCGAAGAATATTGTTTCTGGTCAAACTCGAGGGACAAAAGTTTACCAACAATGTAGTTCTTTCAGATATCAGTTCGAGAGAGTTCTCCAAGGAATTCTGTTAAGTTTAATGTAGTGCCAGGAGCTGTTTGAGGTTGTTCGTTTAATTGAGTAGGTCTACCAGTTCTGTATTGGGTTTCTCGTTATGGGGGGAAACCCCTCCACTGGAATCCCCAATACCTCAGTACAATATTCTTAAGCATATCTATAGGATTATCAATGGTG
>NW_021962973.1:0-22422 GCF_901765095.1 Microcaecilia unicolor
TGCTGCAAAGATACGCCAAACCCTGGCGTAAGCAGTAGAAGTAGAGCGCTTCCTCGCTCTCAGCATAGTGGCGATGACCTTGTCTGAGAAGCCCTTCTTCCTCAGACGCTGCCGCTCAATAGCCAGGCCGTAAGACCAAAGGGAGAGGGATACTCCATCACCACGGGACCCTGATGTAACAGGCCCTGCTCCACTGACAGCCGCAGAGGATCGTCGACTGAGAGCCTGAACAAGTCCGCATACCAGGGACGTCTGGGCCAATCCGGACCCACCAGGATTACCCTGCCGGGATGCTTTGCCACCCGGTCTAGCACCCTGCCCAACATGGGCCAGGGCGGGAACACATAGAGGAGCTCTTGTGTCGGCCACTGTTGGAGAAGAGCATCTACTCCCAGGGATCGAGGGTCCCGTCCTCTGCTGAAAAAGCGCGGCACTTGGCCATTGGCCGATGACGCCATCAGATCTAGGCTCGGCTGGCCCCAGCGCTTCGTGATGTCCAAGAACACCTGAGCAGATAGTTGCCACTCTCCGGGCTCCAAGGTATGGCGACTGAGAAAGTCCGCCTTGACATTCATGACTCCGGCAATGTGGGCCGCTGAAAGCTGCTCCAGGTTCGCTTCCGCCCACTGGCAAAGACTCATCGCCTCCTGGCTAGAGGGGCGCTCTTGGTACCTCCCTGGCGGTTGATATAGGCCACAGCCGTGGCATTGTCCGACAGGACCCGTACAGGCTTCAACACCAGTACCGGGATGAACTCCAATAACACCAACCGAATGGCTCTGAGTTCCAGGAGGTTGATAGACCACTTGCCTCTGCAGGAGACTAGAGCCCCTGCGCTGTCCTTCCCAAGCAGTGGGCTCCCCAGCCCATCAAAGAGGCGTCTGTCGTGACGACAATCCACTCCGGGGTCACCAGAGGCAATCCTGCAGACAACTTGTCTGTCTGCGTCCACCAGCTCAGCGCCTTGCGCACTGCTGGGTCCACGGGAAGGCGCACAGCATAATCCTCCGACATCGGAGTCCAGCGCAGCAGCAGAGATAGCTGTAGTGGTCTCATATGAGCCCTGGCCCAGGGCACTACTTCCATCGTGGCAGTCATAGAGCCCAACAGCTGCACGTAGTCCCAAGCCCGAATAGGAGAGGCTACTAGGAACTAGTCCACCTGAGCCTGAAGCTTGACAATCCGATTGTCTGGCAGGAACACTCTGCCCACTTGGGTGTCGAATCGAACTCCCAGATACACCAGGGACTGAGTCGGGCGCAGCTGGCTCTTCTTCCAGTTGATGATCCATCCCAGGGAGCTCAAAAGAGCAACTACCCAGTCCATAGCTTTGCCGCACTCTGCATAAGAGGGGGCTCGGATCAACCAGTCGTCCAGATAAGGATGGACTTGTACTCCTTCCTTTAGCAGGAAGGCCGCTATGACCCCCATTACTTTGGAAAAGGTCCGCGGAGCAGTAGCCAACCCGAAAGGGAGGGCTCTGAACTGGAAGTGTCGTCTCAGGACTGTAAAACGCAGAAAGCGTTGGAGAGGAGGCCAGATGGGAATATGCAGGTACGCTTCCTTGATGTCCAAGGAAGCCAAGAACTCTCCTGCCTTCACTGCCGCTATAACAGAGCGGAGAGTCTCCATGCGAAAGTGCCTCACTTTCCAGGCCCGATTGACCCCTTTGAGGTCGAGGATAGGCCGGACAGAACCTCCTTTCTTTGGAACCACAAAGTAAATGGAGTAACGTCCCTTGCCAATCTGATTTTTTGGCACCGGAACGACCGCACCCAGGCGGATCAGGTTGTCCAAGGTCTGCTGCACTACCACAGCTTGACCGGAGACTTGCAGGGAGAGAGTACAAACCCGTCTCTTAAGGGTTGGCAGAACTCTAGCTTGTAGCCGTCTCTGATGACTTCCAGCACCCACGCGTCTGAAGTTATAGTGGTCCACTCGCCCAGAAACGAGGACAGCCGTCCTCCAATCTGCACTGGGGCGTGGACCAAGGCCCCGTCATTGGGTACGAGACCCTGGGGGAGGACCGGAGGGAGCACCTCCGGGACGGCGGTCTCTGCGAAAGGAATGCTGCTTGGGGGAGAAATTCCTCTTGAAGGAAGAGGGGGCAGAGGAACCCGACTTGCCCGGGCGGTACCGATGGGCTTCCTGCAACCGTCCTCTGGAGGTATCGGGACGAGTACTAACCCGAGCCCTGACCTCTGGTAATTTCTTGCCCTTAGACGTGCCGAGATCGGTCACGATTTTGTCCAGCTCGACCCCAAAGAGCAGCTTGCCTTTAAAAGGCAATCTAGCCAGGAGGGATTTAGAGGCGTGGTCAGCAAACCAATGTTTCAGCCAAAGCCACCGCCGCGCAGAGACTGTCTGAGCCAGGCCTTTAGCTGAGGCTCTCCAGACATCATACAGCAAGTCTGCCAAATAGGCTAAGCCCGATTCCAGGGCCGGCCAATCAGCCCTCAAGGAAAGATCCGAGGGGGAAGCCCGCTGCACCATAGTCCGGCACGCCCTGGCCACATAGGAGCCGCAAACTGAGGCCTGCAAACTTAAAGCAGCTGCCTCAAAGGACGACCTTAAGGCCGCCTCCAATCTTCTGTCTTGGGCGTCCTTTAGAGCCGTGCCACCTTCCACCGGCAACGCCGTTTTCTTAGTCACCGCAGTGATTAAAGAATCCACGGTAGGCCACAGATAGGCCTCACGTTCACTCACAGCTAAAGGATAGAGGCGGGACATAGCCCTAGCCACTTTAAGGCTCGTTTCCGGGACATCCCATTGAGCCACAATTAAGGTGTGCATGGCATCATGCACGTGGAAGGTTCTAGGCGGGCGCTTCGTCCCCAGCATAATGGCAGAGCCAACAGGGGCTGAGGGAGAGACGTCCTCCGGAGAGGAAATCTTCAAAGTGTCCATGGCCTGTAACAACAGGTTGGGCAAATCCTCTGGGCTAAAAAGCCTCGCTGCAGAGGGGTCATCCGCTCCATCCGAGCGGGGATCTATCTCCTCCAAGGAATCCGCAAAGGATCGTTGGGAGACCTCAGACACGCTGCCCTCATCTACATCGGAGGAGACAAAAGTCCTCCAAGGCCTGGAAATCAACCCGAGGGCGTTTACCTCTGGGAACCTCAACCTCTTTATCCGAAGAGGGAGCAGGGGCAGCGTTTTGCATGAGGAAAGCCTGATGCAGCAGCAAAACAAACTCGGGGGAGAAACCCCCCAGACTGTGCACTTCCGCAGCCTGGGCAACAGCCCTAGACGCACTCTCAACCGGCGCTCGCAATAGCGGGGGAGAGACATGCTGCGCATCCAAAATGGCGTCCGGCGCGAAACTCCGTGAAGGAGCCGCGCGGGAAGAACGGCGCTTAACTTTAGCCGCTTTTGTGCCGTCGCCCAAATTAAGGGCGTTCATGGCATTAATGTCTCCAACCTCAAGGGCGGCCCCGAAGAAGCCGTCTGAGCCGCGTGGCCGGCCAAGATGGCGGAGGCGAGGAGCGGGGGATGGGCGTTTATGGCGGGGAAAAACCGCCACGCCGGAGGAACGACCGGGACATTCATCGGTCACTAAACTATCACCCATCAAGGGCGAATCAGGTTGTAAAACCCCCGCATCCCCTCTAGAAGCGCTCCAGCGATCCGGGGAGCGACCCTTTGCGCCCTCGCCCTCCGACGCCATTGCCACGAGGAGAAGAATCGGGGAACCCCCTGCCCGCTATAAAAAGGTAAAATTACCTGCTTGCCGCTCCGAGCTGTAACGAACTGGTGTCCCAGTGAGTAGCTGCAATGAACGTTTAAAGAAACGTCGAATTAAACGCCTTTAAAGACGTTTAAAAATTTTTTTTTTTTTTTTTTTTTTTTTAAACGGAGCCAGCGGGAGGGTGGAGAAAAGGAGGGACCTGGCACCACCAGGTTTGCACTTGCTCAAAAGAGCCCTCAACCCCAGGCCTCAACAAAACCTAAGGATTAGGCTTGGAGGCCTAGCCAGAGCTGCTGCTGTGTGTGACCACCACCTGCTGAGATAGAGAACATACTGAGGAGTTTCCGGCAGCACATGACCACATATAGGGAGGCAAAAGTTTGCTCTCTATCTCCACCTGCTGGTAGATGGACACAACCCACCAGTCTATGGATTGATCAGCTTGATGATATGGAATATCCTGCCGCACTGGGTGCACGGTTTGAAGCCGCTGGAAGGCTTCGATGACATGGGTGGAAAAATCACGCCGGCAAAATTGAAATCTGCAATGGTGAAAAAAGGCACCAAAAACTCACCAAAAAACGAACGGGCGGTGAAAAAAGCCGCACTCGACCACGAAAGAAAACTTACGGGCCAACACTAGAAATAAAGGTAAAATTTAAAAGAGAAAAAAGACCGCGAATCGCGAGGGATCTCCTAGGGGCGCGGAGCGACCGAAAAAACAGCCGTCCCGAGCCGCGGAAAAAAGGAGACTAGCGAACACGAGCGATTTCGGGCGGGAAGACGGCCGCGCATGCGCGCATCGCGGGCGAGGACTAGCAATCACTGTTGCTAGGAAGATCTCCGATCGGAGGGGCTGCCGTGGACGTCACCCATTTGTGAGAACAAGAAGCCTGCTTGTCATCGGAGAAAATGGCTTCCACAACAGCATTTATTTATGACATTTATATCCCACATTATCCAGAAAACAAGCGAGTTTAATGTGGCTTACAGGTTAAATAAAATAAAGGCTGAAGTTGACACCCTGAGGTAGCCCATATTAATAGGTACTTCCTCTCATTTTAAATCTACAGAAAGACTTCAGAGGTTGGTTCATACCTTTCACATGACCACTATTTAAGGTTTATTCATTAGAAATGATAGTCATTCACATTTGTCAAAATGACCTTCAAACATAACAGTTAATTCTGTAGTAGAATTAAAACCCTGGATTACAAAAGCTTCAGAGTTCAAAATCATTCCTGTTCAGCTTACAAGTTACATTTAAGTTTTAACATCCCTCCCCCCCACAAAAAAAAATTCCCTTCTAGAAGTCTTCTAAAAACATTATTCAATAGAAGTCCTGAGTTTATATCTGCTTCCTTTAAAAAAAAAAAAAAAAAGGAGAAATACTGGCATTAAGGTACAACTATTTATGAGGAGCTCTGTCTGCTATAATTTTAGCATTCTTTTTTTTTTTTTTTTAATCTGTACACTTGAATGAAGAGTAAGGGAAAATCTGGAGGGCGAGAGGGCCATTATCATCTATCTGAATATAGACTATTTCATGACGTGGAGTTTGAGCCTTCTGTGTATAAGTACCCAAACACACTGATATTTTGACAGGACATGCACATTTGTTTTCTAAAATATTTTCTTACCTCCATACTGGTAAGCACCTCTTGCTGCTTCAATCCTTAAGTATTTCCGCAGACTTTCTGAACCATCTTCAAGTTTTCTTTTCAATCTGCTTCTGGTCTCAAAATCCTCAATTTCATTTTCCCCACCAACAATTTTTTTCCTACACTGAATTAATTTAATCAGATCTTTGACTCTGTCTGGATCATAGTCTGCATTCTGGGATGACTTTTGCAGAACAATTGTGGCAGTTTCATACATAGGTCCATTTTTCTTCCTAGGCTTTGTTATTTCAATTTCATCTTCTACAGCATCATAGTCCGATATTGGACTGAATTGCTGAACTTTATTTTCTTCTATTATTTCCTTAGCTTTCCTTACAGGCAGTGTGTATGCCTCAGGACCCAACATATAGTTGCGTAAAGCACCATCAAGGTGGGACCTGTTCCTTGGAGCAGAATACAGAGATTTTCTTTCATCCAATCTTGGGTCATATCGGTACAAGACAAACTCTCTGTATTTCCTATCACCTTTGGCACGTCTATTCAAATATTGACGTGCATGTTTTTCTACAACAGCATTGAAACTCGCAGAAGTATCTTTACGACACTGGATAAGAGCAAAATGTAGAGAAGAAATAAAAGTCATGAGCTCTGGCATAATTTCATGATTTTCTTGGCCAGTGGTGGCTGATGCTGGATTTGGCTGGGCTGTGGAGAGAAAATAAATTACTGTACAAAAAAAGTAGACAGTAGAAGTGTCATGCTTTAAAGATTTCTTCTTTTAATTTGTTCACCAGGAAAAATAAAGATGAATGCAGTATTTGTTAAGTAGGTCCTTGAATATAAAAACAACTTGACCAAAGTCAGAAATAGTGGACTTGAGATAGAGGTAACAGCCATCTAATAAACCTAAACAGCAGCAAACCCTGGAGATGGTATGGTAGTGACATTAAATCTCTATAAGGTTCCCAAACCTCATCCTGGAGAAGTTCTGAGAGAAGAGGACATTTCTCTGGTAAGTGAACGCTACTTTGCTTTGTGCTTTGGGAACTTAAAGATTGGGGTTTAAAGGAAGAATTGTAGGTTAGTGTTAGGCAAAATAAAAATATAAAAAGCAAATTTTTACAACTAATCTCCACTGGTTTTTCCACTTAGTTTTAAAAACTTTGTACCACAGCATTAACAGATAGAATCTAACAGCCACTGCAGGATCTAGTTTAGTCTTCCCACCCACCCCTAGGACAACTCTTCAATTATAGTCAGTTATTGTAATTAGAGTAACATGCAAGGAGTGCTCTTACAGAGTTTTAAATACATTTCATTACCATCTAAGAAGGAAACACTAAATAAATCATACAATATACTATGAGGCATATTTTCAAAGAATTTAGCCTTCCAAAGTTCCATAGGTTTCTATGGAACTTTGGAAGGCTAAGTGCTTTGAAAATATGCCTCTATATAAACTAAAAGACACTTTTATATTAGGATAACTCCTTAATACTGTAGCAAGTTTTAAATTATTAAAAACTCAAAAACATTAAGATGGAGTCAGCAGTCCAGCAGCGAGAGGGGTGCTATCCAGTCTTTTGCATTGAGTGTCATATAAATGATTATCTCCCAGTTGGTGAGATGTCATATGTGTGTGCCCGATGCAAAGAGCTCCTAGCTCTTAGAGAACGTGTCCGTTCTCTTGAGGCTAGATTAGCACACTTGGTGCAGCTGAGGAAGACAGAGAGGTACATAGAGGAGACCTACAGGGTTGTTGTAGAGATGTCCCACCTCCAGTCTGGTAGCCCTTGTGCTACCTTGGAGGAGGGAGGTCTCCTAGAAGGAGAGCCTCACCCTGGTGAAGTAGGAAGTACTCCTGTAGCCAGGACTTGCCCACCAGGGGATGTACTATCCACTCGCACTGAGGATATGTCTCCAAGTGCTGCCCGGGAGGGAAAGGTTAGGACAGCCGTTGTAGTTGGTGATTCGATCATTAGGCATACAGATAGCTGGGTGGCTGGTGGACGTGAGGATCGCCTGGTGACTTGCCTGCCTGGTGCGAAGGTGGCAGACCTCACGCGTCACCTAGATAGGATTTTAGATAGTGCTGGGGAGGAGTCGGCTGTCTTGGTACATGTGGGTACCAATGACATAGGAAAATGTGGGAGAGAGGTTCTGGAGATCAAATTTAGGCTCTTAGGTAGAAAGCTCAAATCCAGATCTTCTAGGGAAGCATTTTCTGAAATGCTATCTGTTCCACGCGCAGGGCCAAAGAGACAGGCAGAGCTCCGCAGTCTCAATGCGTGGATGAGACGATGGTGCAGGGAGAACGATTTTAGATTTGTTAGGAACTGGGCAACATTCTGGGGAAGTGGGAGCCTATTCCGAAAGGATGGGCTCAACCAGGGTGGGACCAGGCTGCTGGCATCGGCATTTAAAAAGGAGATAGAGCACCTTTTAAACTAGAAATGGGGGAGGAAGGCCGACAGTCGCTCAAAAGCGCATGGTTCGAGATAAGTTATCTTGCAAGGATACCTCACAAACAGGGAAGATAGGGTTTCTGGATAGTGAGGTTGCGCAACAGACCGTGGTAGGCCAGGTGCCCTTAAATACAACTAAAGATCAGACAAAAGATGGCAAATCAATAGTGTCAAGTACTAAGCATCATGAAAATAGGAACAACAAACATACTCTGAAATGTCTATATGCAAATGCTAGGAGTTTAAGAAATGAGCTGGGAGAGTTGTAATATACTGCACTAAATGAAAAATTGGATATAATAGGCATTACTGAGACCTGGTGGAAGGAGGATAACCAGTGGGACACTGTCATACCGGGGTACAAAGTATATCGTAGTGATAGGATGGACCAGACTGGCGGAGAGGTAGCATTATATATTAACGAGAGCCTTATATATTAACGATAGATTACAAATTCAGCAGGACACAAATCACATTTTTGAATCATTGTGGGTTGAAATTCCATGTATAAAAGGGAAAAGGACGGTGATAGGAGTGTACTACTATCCACCTCGCCAGGATGAGCAGGTAGACACAGAAATCAGAGACGCAAACAAAATGGGCAACTTCAATTATCCAAATATAGACTGGGTAAATGTAACATCGGGGACATGCTAGAGAGGTACAAATGAAATCAAGGACAGCTTTATGGAGCAGCTGGTGCAGGAGCAGACGAGAGAAGGAAAAATTCTAGACTTGGTCCTCAGTGGAGCGCATGATCTGGTGAGGGACGTTATGGTACTGGGGCTGCTTGATAACAGTGATCATAATATGATCAGTTTTTATATCAACCTTGACGTTAACTATACACAGGAAGTCAAATACATTAGCGTTTAACTTTAAAAAAAGGAGACTATGATAAAATGAGACGAACGGTTAAAACAAAACTTAGGGGGGGCAACTGAGAGGGTAAAAACTGTACAACAGGCATGGATGCTGTTCAAAAATACCATCCTGGAGGCCCAGGCCAAACATATTCCGTGAATTAGAAAAGAAAGACGGAAGTCCAAAAGACAGCCGGCATAGTTGAAAAGTGAGGTGAAGGAAGCTATTAGGGCTAAAAGAAATGCCTTCAGAAAATGGAAGAAGGAACCGTCTGAAAATAACGAGAAGTAGCATAAGGAGTGTCAAAGCAAATGCAAGGCGCAGATAAAGAAGGCCAAGAGGGATTACGAAAAAAAGATAGCATTAGAGGCAAAAAAACATAGCAAAAATTTTTTTTCGGTATATTAAAAGCAGGAAGCCGGCAAAAGAATCGGTTGGGCCACTGGATGACCGAGGGGTAAAAGGGGTGATCAAGGAAGATAAAGACATAGCAGAGAGATTGAATGAATTATTTGCATCAGTCTTCACCGAGGAAGATTTGGGTGGGATACCGGTGTTGGAAATGGTATTTCAAGCGGACGAGTCGGAGAAACTTACTGACTTCACGGTAAACCTGGAGGACGTAATGAGGCAGTTCAGCAAACTGAAGAGTAGCAAATCTCCTGGACCGGATGGTATTCATCCTAGAGTACTGATAGAACTGAAAAATGAGCTTTCGGAGCTACTGTTAGTGATATGCAATTTAGCCTTAAAATCGAGCATGGTACCGGAAGGTTGGAGGGTGGCCAATGCAAAGCCGATTTTTTAAAAAGGTTCCAGGGGAGATCCGGGAAATTATAGACCGGTGAGTCTGACGTCGGTGCTGGGGAAAATGGTAGAGGCTATTATCAAAAACAAAATTACAGAGCACATCCAAGGACATGGATTACTGAGATCAAAGGAGTAAACAAACATGTGAACAAAGGGGAGCCGGTTGATATTGTGTATCTGGATTTTCAAAAGGCGTTTGACAAGGTACCTCATGAAAGGCTACAGAGGAACTTGGAGGGTCATGGGATAGGAGGAAATGTGGATTAAAAACTGGTTGAAGGATAGGAAACAGAGAGTGGGGTTAAATGGGCAGTATTCACAATGGAGAAGGGTAGTTAGTGGGGTTCCTCAGGGGTCTGTGCTAGGACCGCTGCTTTTTAATACATTTATAAATGATTTAGATATGGGAGCAACTAGCAAGGTAATTAAATTTGCTGATGACACAGTTATTCATAGTCGTTAACTCGCGACAGGATTGTGAAAAATTACAGAAGGACCTTACGAGACTGGGAGACTAAATGGCAGATGACGTTTAATGTGAGCAAGTGCAAGGTGATGCATGTGGGGAAAAAAGAACCCAAATTATAGCTACGTCATGCAAGGTTCCAGGTTAGGAGTTATGGACCAAGAAAGGGATCTGGGTGTCGTCGCTGATAATAAACTGAAACCTTCTGCTCAGTGTGCTGCTAAGGCTAGTAAAGCGAATAGAATGTTGGGTATTATTAGGAAAGGTATGGAAAACAGGTGTGAGGATGTTATAATGCCGTTGTATTGCTCCATGGTGCGACCGCACCTTGAGTATTGTGTTCAATTCTGGTCGCCGCATCTCAAGAAAGATATAGTAGAATTGGAAAAGCTGCAGCGAAGGGTGACTAAAATGATAGCGAGGATGGGACGACTTCCCTATGAAGAAAGACTAAGGAGGCTAGGGCTTTTCAGCTTGGAGAAGAGATGGCTGAGGGGAGACATGATAGAGGTATATAAAATAATGAGTGGAGTGGAACAGGTGGGTGTGAAGCGTCTGTTCACGCTTTCCAAAAATACTAGGACTAAGGGGCATGCGATGAAACTACAGTGTAGTAAATTTAAAACAAATCGGAAAAATTTTTTATTCACCCAACGCATAATTTATTTATTAAAATAAACTCGAATTCATTGCTGGAGAACGTGGTGAAGGCGGTTAGCTTAGCAGAGTTTAAAAAGGGGTTAGACGGTTTCCTAAAGGACAAGTCCATAAACCACTTCTAAAAGGACTTTGGAAAAATCCACAATTCCAGAAATAACATGTATAGAATGTCTGTACTTTTGGGAAGATTGCCAGGTGCCCCTGGCCTGGATTGGCCACTGTCGTGGACAGGATGCTGGGCTCGATGGACCCTTGGTCTTTTCTCAGTGTGGCATTATTTATGTACTTATGGAGGCACCCCAGCCAGTCAGGTTTTCAGAATATTCACAATGAATATTCATGAGAGATTTGCAAGCAGTGGAGGTAGTATATGCAAATCCCCCACATGAATATTCATTGTGGATATTCTGAAAACCTGACTGGCTGGAGTGCCTCCAGGACCAGGTTTAGGAACCACTGGTTTAATCTAAGATCACATAATTTAGGCAACGAGCTTAACAAAAAAAAAAAAAAAAAAAACAATGTAACTATATGCAGACTCTCATGGCTGTGTATCTCTGACTTGGACACAGCAGCTCACCTGAGGCTGATGGATGCTACTGAAGCATTCCTTATACCTTATTGGGGGGGGGGGGGGGGGGGGGGGGGGGGGCGGAGAGAGGGGTGGAATATAAACACTCCAGTTGCGGGGCGTGTGTTATTTAGTTTCTTGCTATAAGTACCCCATGTGTGTGCTATCTGCACCTACTGCTAAAGTAAATGATTTGAGGCGCAGTGTTTTGTGTCCTTTATAAAGCGAATGCTACATACCTGTAGAAGGTATTCTCCGAGGACAGCAGGCTGATTGTTCTCACTGATGGGTGACGTCCACGGCAGCCCCTCCAATCGGAATCTTCACTAGCAAAAGCCTTTGCTAGCCCTCGCGCGCCGATGCGCATGCGCGGCCGTCTTCCCGCCCGAAACCGGCTCGTGCCGGCCAGTCTCATATGTAGCAAGACAAAGACTAGGGAAGACACAACTCCAAAGGGGAGGCAGGCGGGTTCGTGAGAACAATCAGCCTGCTGTCCTCGGAGAATACCTTCTACAGGTATGTAGCATTCGCTTTCTCCGAGGACAAGCAGGCTGCTTGTTCTCACTGATGGGGTATCCCTAGCCCCCAGGCTCACTCAAAACAACAACCATGGTCAATTGGGCCTCGCAACGGCGAGGACATAACTGAGATTGACCTAAAAAATTTACCAACTAACTGAGAGTGCAGCCTGGAACAGAACAAACATGGGCCTAGAGGGGTGGAGTTGGATTCTAAACCCCGAACAGATTCTGAAGTACTGACTGCCCGAACCTACTGTCGCGTCGGGTATCCTGCTGCAGGCAGTAATGAGATGTGAATGTGTGGACAGATGACCACGTCGCAGCTTTGCAAATCTCTTCAATAGTGGCTGACTTCAAGTGGGCTACCGACGCTGCCATGGCTCTAACATTATGAGCCGTGACATGACCCTCAAGAGCCAGCCCAGCCTGGGCGTAAGTGAAGGAAATGCAATCTGCTAGCAAATTGGATATGGTGCGTTTTCCTACAGCCCCTCCCCTCCTGTTGGGATCAAAAGAAACAAACAATTGGGCGGACCGTCTGTTGGGCTGTGTCTGCTCCAGATAGAAGGCCAATGCTCTCTTGCAGTCCAATGTGTGCAGCTGACGTTCAGCAGGGCAGGAATGAGGACGGGGAAAGAATGTTGGCAAGACAATTGACTGGTTCAGATGGAACTCCGACACAACCTTTGGCAGAAACTTAGGGTGAGTGCGGAGGACTACTCTGTTATGATGAAATTTGGTGTAAGGGGCCTGGGCTACCAGGGCCTGAAGCTCACTGACTCTACGAGCTGAAGTAACTGCCACCAAGAAAATGACCTTCCAGGTCAAGTACTTCAGATGGCAGGAATTCAGAGGCTCAAAAGGAGGTTTCATCAGCTGGGTGAGAACGACATTGAGATCCCATGACACTGTAGGAGGCTTGACAGGGGGCTTTGACAACAGCAAACCTCTCATGAAGCGAACAACTAAAGGCTGTCCTGAGATCGGCTTACCTTCCACACGGTAATGGTATGCACTGATTGCACTAAGGTGAACCCTTACAGAGTTGGTCTTGAGACCAGACTCAGACAAGTGCAGAAGGTATTCAAGCAGGGTCTGTGTAGGACAAGAGCGAGGATCTAGGGCCTTGCTGTCACACCAGACGGCAAACCTCCTCCATAGAAAGAAGTAACTCCTCTTAGTGGAATCTTTCCTGGAAGCAAGCAAGATGCGGGAGACACCCTCTGACAGACCCAAAGAGGCAAAGTCTACGCTCTCCACATCCAGGCCGTGAGAGCCAGGGACCGGAGGTTGGGATGCAGAAGCGCCCCTTCGTCCTGCGTGATGAGGGTCGGAAAACACTCCAATCTCCACGGTTCTTCGGAGGACAACTCCAGAAGAAGAGGGAACCAGATCTGACGCGGCCAAAAAGGAGCAATCAGAATCATGGTGCCTCGGTCTTGCTTGAGTTTCAACAAAGTCTTCCCCACCAGAGGTATGGGAGAATAAGCATACAGCAGGCCCTCCCCCCAATCCAGGAGGAAGGCATCCGATGCCAGTCTGCCGTGGGCCTGAAGCCTGGAACAGAACTGAGGGACTTTGTGGTTGGCTCGAGATGCGAAGAGGTCTACCAAGGGGGTGCCCCACACCTGGAAGATCTGTCGCACTACACGGGAATTGAGCGACCACTCGTGAGGTTGCATAATCCTGCTCAACCTGTCGGCCAGACTGTTGTTTACGCCTGCCAGATATGTGGCTTGGAGCACCATGCCGTGACGGCGAGCCCAGAGCCACATGCTGACGGCTTCCTGACACAGGGGGCAAGATTCGGTGCCCCCCTGCTTGTTGACGTAGTACATGGCAACCTGGTTGTCTGTCTGAATTTGGATAATTTGGTGGGACAGCCGATCTCTGAAAGCCTTCAGAGCGTTCCAGATCGCTCGCAGCTCCAGAAGATTGATCTGCAGATCGCGTTCCTGGAGGGACCAGCTTCCTTGGGTGTGAAGCCCATCGACATGAGCTCCCCATCCCAGGAGAGACGCATCCGTGGTCAGCACTTTTTGTGGCTGAGGAATTTGGAAAGAACGTCCCAGAGTCAAATTGGACCAAATCGTCCACCAATACAGGGATTTGAGAAAACTCGTGGACAGGTGGATCACGTCTTCTAGATCTCCAGCAGCCTGAAACCACTGGGAAGCTAGGGTCCATTGGGCAGATCTCATGTGAAGGCGGGCCATGGGAGTCACATGAACTGTGGAGGCCATGTGGCCTAGCAATCTCAACATCTGCCGAGCTGTGATCTGCTGTGACGCTCGCACCCGCGAGACGAGGGACAACAAGTTGTTGGCTCTCGCCTCTGGGAGATAGGCGCGAGCCGTCCGAGAATCCAGCAGAGCTCTTATGAATTCGAGTTTCTGCACTGGGAGAAGATGGGACTTTGGATAATTTATCACAAACCCCGGTAGCTCCAGGAGGCGAATGGTCATCTGCATGAACCGCAGGGCTCCTGCCTCGGATGTGTTCTTCACCAGCCAATCGTCGAGATATGGGAACACGTGCACCCCCAGCCTGCGAAGTGCCGCTGCGACTACAGCCAAGCACTTTGTGAACACTCTGGGCGCAGAGGCGAGCCCAAAGGGTAGCACACAGTACTGGAAGTGACGTGTGCCCAGCTGAAATCGCAGATACTGTCTGTGAGCTGGCTGTATCGGGATGTGTGTGTAGGCATCCTTCAAGTCCAGAGAGCATAGCCAATCGTTTTCCTGAATCATGGGAAGAAGGGTGCCCAGGGAAAGCATCCTGAACTTTTCTTTGACCAGATATTTATTTGTTCAGGGCCCTTAGGTCTAGGATGGGACGCATCCCCCGTTTTCTTTTCCACAAGGAAGTACCTGGAATAGAATCCCAGCCCTTCCTGCCCGGATGGCACGGGCTCGACCGCATTGGCGCTGAGAAGGGCGGAGAGTTCCTCTGCAAGTACCTGCTTGTGCTGGAAGCTGTAAGACTGAGCTCCCGGTGGACAATTTGGAGGTTTTGAGGCCAAATTGAGGGTGTATCCTTGCCGGACTATTTGAAGAACCCACTGGTCGGAGGTTATGAGAGGCCACCTTTGGTGAAAAGCTTTCAACCTCCCTCCGACTGGCAGGTCGCCCGGCACTGACACTTGGATGTCGGCTATGCTCTGCTGGAGCCAGTCAAAAGCTCGTCCCTTGCTTTTGCTGGGGAGCCGAGGGGCCTTGCTGAGGCACACGCTGCTGACGAGAGCGAGCGCGCTGGGGCTTAGCCTGGGCCGCAGGCTGTCGAGAAGGAGGATTGTACGTACGCTTACCAGAAGAGTAGGGAACAGTCTTCCTTCCCCCAAAAAATCTTCTACCTGTAGAGGTAGAGGCTGAAGGCTGCCGGCGGGAGAACTTGTCGAATGCGGTGTCCCGCTGGTGGAGCTGCTCTACCACCTGTTCGACTTTCTCTCCAAAAATATTATCCGCACGGCAAGGCGAGTCCGCAATCCGCTGCTGGATTCTATTCTCCAGGTCGGAGGCACGCAGCCATGAGAGTCTGCGCATCACCACACCTTGAGCAGCGGCCCTGGACGCAACATCAAAGGTGTCATACACCCCTCTGGCCAGGAATTTTCTGCACGCCTTCAGCTGCCTGACCACCTCCTGAAAAGGCTTGGCTTGCTCAGGGGGGAGCGCATCCACCAAGCCCGCCAACTCCCGCACATTGTTCCGCATATGTATGCTCGTGTAGAGCTGGTAGGACTGAATTTTGGCCACGAGCATAGAAGAATGGTAGGCCTTCCTCCCAAAGGAGTCCAAGGTTCTAGAGTCCTTGCCCGGGGGCGCCGAAGCATGCTCCCTAGAACTCTTGGCCTTCTTTAGGGCCAAATCCACAACTCCAGAGTCGTGAGGCAACTGAGTGCGCATCAGCTCTGGGTCCCCATGGATCCGGTACTGGGACTCAATCTTCTTGGGAATGTGGGGGTTAGTTAATGGCTTGGTCCAGTTCGCCAGCAATGTCTTTTTTAGGACATGATGCATGGGTACTGTGGACGCTTCCTTAGGTGGAGAAGGATAGTCCAGGAGCTCAAACATTTCAGCCCTGGGCTCGTCCTCCACAACCACCGGGAAGGGGATGGCCGTAGACATCTCCCGGACAAAGGACGCGAAAGACAGACTCTCGGGAGGAGAAAGCTGTCTTTCAGGAGAGGGAGTGGGATCAGAAGGAAGACCCTCAGACTCCTCGTCAGAGAAATATCTGATGTCTCCCTCTTCTTCCCACGAAGCCTCACCCTCGGTGTCAGACAAGTTCACGAACCTGTGTCTGCAACCGTGCCCGGCTCGACTCCGTGGAACCACGGCCACGGTGGGAGCGTCGAGAGGTAGACTCCATCGCCCGCACCGGCGAAGCTCCCTCCGCCGACGTAGTCGGGGAGCCTTCCTGGGAGGCGACCGCAGTCGGTACCACACGCGGCACCGACGCCGTAGACCTCACCCCGGGCGATGGACCAGCCGGCGCCACGCTCAACGGTACCGGTGGCGCAAGCACCCCCGGTACCGGAGGGGTAGGGCGCAACAGCTCTCCCAGGATCTCTGGGAGAATGGCACGGAGGCTCTCGTTCAGAGCGGCTGCAGAAAAAGGCATGGAGGTCGATGCAGGCGTCGATGTCAGAGTCTGTTCCAGGCGTGGAGGCTGTTCCGGGCTGTCCAGAGTGGAGTGCATCGACACCTCTTGGACAGAGGGTGAGCGGTCCTCTCGGTGCCGATGCCTGCTGGGTGCCGACTCCCTCGGCGACCCAGAGCTCTCAGTGCCGACACGGGAAGGGGACCAGTGACGATGCTTCTTCGATTTTTTGGAGCGAAGCACGTCACCGGCGCTTCCCGGCACCGACGAGGAGGACATAGAATCCAACCGTCTCTTCCTCGGGGCCGAGACCGAAGAGGGTCTGTCTCGGGGGGGGCTGTACCGCAGGAGCCCTCAGGGTAGGGGGAGACCCACCCGAAGGCTCACCGCCACCAGCAGGGGAATGGACAGCCCTCACCTGCACTCCAGACGAAGCACCACCGTCCGACGACATCAGCAGACGAGGTCCCGGTACCACCGACGTCGATACAGTCGTCCGATGTCTCAGCGCCGATGCAGAGGGTCGATGCCTCGATACACTCGATGCACTGGCGGCCGAGGATAAAGGTCTGGATGCTGAAGACGTCGATACCCCCGGTGCCGATGCCAACGAAGAGCCCGAGAACAAAATGTTCCACTGGGCTAACCTCGCTACCTGAGTCCGCTTTTGTAAAAGGGAACACAGACTACAGGCCTGAGGACGGTGCCCAGCCCCCAGACACTGAAGACACGACGCGTGCCTGTCAGTGAGCAAGATTACCCGGGCGCACTGGGTGCACTTCTTGAAGCCGCTGGAAGGCTTCGATGTCATGGGCGGAAAAATCATGCCGGCGAGATCAAAACTCGAAATGGCGAAAATTGGCACCACAAAAATAGGGAGAAGAAAATTTCGACCGAGGCCTAACTAAGGCCTACCCCGACGACGAAAGAAAACTTACCGGGGCGAAAAGCTCGAAATACGGGAAGGGAAAACCCAAAAAGGGTCTTCCCGAAACACTTTCTCAAACTTTCTCTGAAGAAACGAGTCGAAAACGACGCGCGAGGTCAACTTTCCGGGGCACGAACAGCGAAACACAACCGTACCGAGCGCGGACAAAAGAAGACTGGCCGGCACGAGCCGGTTTCGGGCGGGAAGACAGCCGCGCATGCGCGGCGCGCGAGGGCTAGCAAAGGCTTTTGCTAGTGAAGATTCCGATTGGAGGGGCTGCCGTGGACGTCACCCATCAGTGAGAACAAGCAGCCTGCTTGTCCTCGGAGAATTCAGGTTTTTCCTTCTGTTAGGACCACCTGGCTGAATCTATAAGAATTTATACAAGGAATTTCTAACGATTGTAGAGGTTGGTGTCTATTAAGATTGACGTATATTGTCCTCTACACGCTGTTGTTGTATCTATCCTTGTCCAACATCTGAGTTCTACACCAACATATAGGTTAAAACACACACACACACTCCCAGATCTTTCTGCAATGGTTTACTGAAAAGATAGAGCAGAGAAGGGCACTGTGGAGAAAAAAGCTTGGAGAAAACAGAATTTAGAAAATAAGAAAGGAAAATACAGTGGAATTTAAATTTCATTGAGGAATTATACAATGAAGATAAGGAATGGGTTACCAGGTTTGGCTGAATATTTATAAGTACATAAGCACTGCCATGCACTAGGACATAAATTGCTGAAATCCTTAGTAATAAAACTGAGATACAAGTGCCATTAACCAAGGTTTTTGCTGTCTTTTAGAGGAAAAAAATAGTCAACTCTTCTTTGAGAGAGTTTACATGAGATCTAACTGATTGCTCCTTTGGGACAGAAAAATGGAATTGAGAACCCATTAAAGAATCATTCTGAACTTCTAGATGTTTTAATACAGGAACTCTCATTTAGAACACAGCTAACTGTCCTGATTTCCCATCAATATCACCTGTAAAGCTCATTAAGGATTATGTAGTTAATATTTTGCACAATATCAAGGACTTCCCTTAATAAGAGTGTGATGCCCAGAGTTCTAAAATGTGCTGCAGTTACACCAATATAGTAAATGACAGCAGATAAAGACCTGAGCGGTCCATCCAGTCTGCCCAACATCCACACTCATTATCAAGTCACAATTAAACCAGCAATGAATGTGATATAAAATACTTGATCATTGTCTCTTTGGCATTTCTGGGACATGCACAGTAGAAGTTCGCCTGGCCCTGTCCTTAGATTACAACTACTGAAGTTGCATCAAAACCCACTCCAGCCTATCCAAATCCATCTGGTCATTTCCAGGACACAGACCATAGAAATCTGTCTGGCACTATCCTCACGTTCCAAATTACTGGAGTTTCCATCGAAGCCCTCTCCAGCCCATCCTAAACTGAGTTGACACATACAGGACCCAGACTGTACAAGCTTGCCCAGCACAGTCTTAATTCTTCACAGCTGACTTGTTATCTAAGTGCCACTCGACATGCAAACACATATGCAACCATTTAAGTTTTGTTATTTATGCCATTCATTTTCTAATTAGTCTGATCTGGTCCATTTTCAAACTTCATGCATCTTTTCACTCTTTTTCTACCCCTTCCCCCTCTAAAATTTGGTCCTATTCCATTACATTTCTGGAGTATTATTTTGTTCCAGTCATTCTCAATCCATTAAGTTTACTTCTTTCCAACATTCTATGTTGGAAAGAACAAAAATGAAGGAAGCTTTAACTCGGATACAGAACCGAACCAAGGCATCAAGTATGTAAGAACTCACAGAATTAAAGCACATGACTTTGGCAATAGTTAAACACAGACATCTATATTTATGACAAATGATTCTAAAATTAAAGGACTCTAAGTACCATGTTCTCTCTAGTAAGTCAACCCCCACCACCACCCCACACATACACTTCAGGGCTGGAAAACTGAGTTTAACAGTCTTCTCACACAGCAGACACAAAAACAAATGAATATGGGTGGTCTCAGCCTCAATCCCCTCTTTCTCCAGTTATTTAGCTTAAATATTTAAAGAGCATGGTTCAAAATATAACAATGTATTGTTTCACTCAATTATTTCAATAATTAAAAATTGTTGAACACTACAAGTCTGTTTGTCTGTCATGTGTCACTAATTTCAGGCTTCCTAAAAAATTGATGTACCTCCAATAACATCCCACCCTAGACTTCAGAAAACCCAGTGTTCCTAATAGCTCAGGTGATTATTAAAGAGAATATGGTAATTCCTTCAAGGAGGATTTATAACCACTTAAAAAAAAAAACACTTACCACGACAAACAACTCCTCTGGGCTCCTTAAATGCAAACAATGCATGTAGAAGACGTAACCTTCTAGTCTGATGTTCTAATAAGAAAGAGAAAATCACAATGAAAATACAAAATACAGACTACTATAATCAAACAGTAATGCATATGCTGAATGAAAACATGACCAAAATGACCTTTACAAAAGGCAGGTATAATTTAAGGCTCCAATGTACAACCATCTCAGAGCAGCTCTTCACTTTTGGAACAGCGAAGATGTGTGGTACATTTATTTCTGATGTAGCAAACAGCATAGTGCACAAAAAGTACATTCAACTGGAAGTATTATAGTATTTCTTGTTTTTTACATTATGATTATTGAACTAGAAAATGAACGACAGACAATGATAAACATTAGACATCAAAGGACAGACAATGATAAGACATCAAAGGACAGACAATGATAAACATAATAAAACAATGGACCAAGTTATACAAGTATCCATTTTTTTGTCTTCTGTTTGTAATATTCGAAATAAACTCAAATCATATGTGAAAAATAAGTACATAAGTAATGCCATACTGGGAAAAGACCAAGGGTCCATCGAGCCCAGCATCTTGTCCACGACAGTGGCCAATCCAGGCCAAGGGCACTTGGCAAGCTTCCCAAACGTACAAACATTCTATACATGTTATTCCTGGGATTTTGGATTTTTCCAAGTCCGTTTAGCAGCGGTTTATGGACTTGTCCTTTAGGAAACCGTCCAACCACTTTTTAAACTCTGCTAAGCTAACCGCCTTCACCACATTTTCCGGCAATGAATTCCAGAGTTTAATTACACGTTGGGTGAAGAAATATTTTCAAAGAAAATGTTGCGAGTCCAACCACAGGGTGGAAGGTGGTAGAAATGGGGCTCCTTATGTCCCCACCTCAGCTGAAGAAAGCAAAATATGCAGGGGCTAGGCACTGTCTATTTAGCTACAAACAAAGCTTGTACACCACCTCCATATACCATACTACAGATATGCATGACCAGCACTTTAAGATAGCATGAACTTTCTCCGTATTTGTTGGGGCCTGCACTTCATAAGGTGGTGTCTGTAACAAACTTTGTCCATTAGGGACAAAAAAATGTGAAAACTTTGAGAACTCTCTGGCTGAAGACCTTCCTGGGCCAGGATTCTCTTCGCTGGCTGTAAAGAACAGACCATAAAAAAACTTTAAACAGCCCAAAATACCGCAGCCAGACTCATATTTGGGAAAACAAAATATGAAAGCGCTAAACCCCTAAGAAAGAAACTACACTGGTTACCACTGAAAGAACGTACTGCATTCAAAATCTGCACGATTCTTCATAAAATCATTTACGGAGAGGCCCCGACGTACATGCTAGACCTCGTGGACCTGCCACCCACAAATGCTAAGAGATCTTCTCGCACCTCTCTTAACCTACACTTCCCCAACTGCAAAGGAATAAAATACAAACTAAAACATGCATCTAGCTTTCTTATATAAGCACGCAGATGTGGAATTCTCTTCCAATACACCTAACAATCAAAGAATTGACCGATTTCCGCAAATCCCTGAAGACATACCTCTTTAGCAAAGCCTACCACGAGAACCCTTAACTAACTACAACACAACACCTAACCAAAATGGCACAGAATGTATCTTTCAATAACGACTTGTCCAAACCTCCTTCTATTCCTTTACCTCTATGTAACACTAATTGTTTTCTTTAACCTGGTATAGATATGCTATCTATTGACCACACTGAGCCTGCAAATAGCTGGGAAAATGTGGGATACAAGTGCAATAAATAATAATAAATAAATAATCTTGTAGGGTCTTGAGGCAAGGGTTCCCTGGACTAGAGATCCCCCAGAGGTTCAAGGTACAGAAATTTTAGACCTCTTGTAACATTTCAGTTAAAATGAACTAAAGTTTACTTTACTTGTAACAACTGAATAAAGCGAACATTGATCAATGTTTATTGTTTTTGGTGAGCCTGGATGCTAAATATTCCTCACTTGTGAGAATACAGAAGGCCTGCTTGTCCCCAGAGAAAGAGAAGACACTTACTTGTAACAGGTTTTATATTCTCACAAGTGGGTGACGCCGATCCGCATCACCCAGACCGACATTTGCATAAGAGAGCTTTGTGGAGCATGAGCTGCGCTCTACTGCATATAAGCGGTCTCCTCAGTTTAATACTATAGCAAAAAAAGAACAAAGGAGACAACTCCAAGGGGAGGTGGGAGGGATTCTGAGAGTATAAAGTCTGCTGCCCTCAGAGAATACCTGCTACAGACAAGTATCTTCTCTTTCTCTGAGGACAAGCAGGCTTTTATATTCTCACAAGTGGAAATCCTTAGCATCCAGACTCACCAAAAAACAACAAACATTGGTCAATGGGGCCTCACAACGATGAGGACATAACGCAGATTAACCTGAAACTATATACAATCTGAATGAGAGTGCAGCCTGGAACAGAATAAACTGGGCCTAGGAGGGTGGAGTTGGATTCTAGACCCCAAACAGATTCTGTAACACTGTCTGCCCAAACCAACATTATGAGCCGTGACATGACCCTCCAAGGCGAGTCCAGCCCAGGAATAAGGGAAGGAATTGCAATCTACCAGCCAAATTGAAATGGTGCATTTCCTGATGGCAGACTGTCTGTGGAGCTTTGTCCGCTCCATGTATTAAGCCAATGCTCTCTTGCAATCCAAGGTGTGCAAGCTGCTTTCGCCAGGATGGAGATGAGGTTGGGGTTTGTACAGCGCTGCGTAACTCTAGTAGCGCTCTAGAAATGTTAAGTAGTAGGGAAAGAATGTTGGCAAGACAATCGACTGGTTCAGATGGAACGCCACCATTTTCAGTAGGAACTTAGGGTACATGCAAGAGGACTATTCTATTGTGAG
>NW_021962974.1:0-21676 GCF_901765095.1 Microcaecilia unicolor
GATTACACGTCACTTGGAGCTCTTCTTGACTGACCCCTTCCTATAGTGCAGGCCTATGGTATTTTATGCCTGTGAGGTGGGGGAGGGGGGTTGCAGGGGATTTGAGAAACAAAGAGCAAGTTGAATTAAAAAAAAAAACTGAGATTGGGGGAGGCTAGAAGAGGGCAGAAGATGTGGAATTAAAAGGAGGGGGTAACTTAAGGGTCTGGGTGGCAGAAACATCATATGGATAGGAAGAGAAAGGAAATGAATGGGGGGCCCCAAAATACTTAATTTTCTGTTAGAGATTAAGGTGGGTCCAATTCTAGTCCAAGGGGTTAGGCGGTTTCCTTTGGAGCACTAGTCTAATGTAGGGCGAGTAGCAACTGCAGAATAAAGTGTGTAAGTGGCTGCCTCTTGGCACATAGTGTGGTTTTGCTGTACTACTGTTGATGGCATCATTGGCTAGCTCCTCTGCTGTCAACACTTGCTTCTCTTCCCCTCTTTGACATGCAGCTGTTTGAAGCAGACTAAAACCCATAGAAAGTCCATCCAGCTTTTTGATTCCTTTGACCCCCAGTAATTCTGACACTGCTGTAGCTTAGCACACTCTAATTGAGTAGTAGGTTGTCTTTCAGGTATGCCTAGATAGGCTTGAACCTATAGGGTATTTTAAGGCAACAAAATCGAGATAACATTACTCTACCTGAGGTCACTCTCAAGGGAAGAGATCTGCAAGGCTGCAATGTGGACTTCTGTCCTCACAATGCACAGTCAGCACATTCAGAGAGGAATTCTTAAATTGACAGTAGGTTCTGTCAATCTTCTGCAGAATCTCCTTGAGATTTAGAATCTAACTGCATTACCCTAAAAACATTTCTGTTTCAAACAAAACACCAACAAAAATATGCTTATTGCCCATTGGCATTTTGTTTCTCTGTTTTCACTAAAAGCAAACATTTAAGTAGGGGATTCCCACTTGTAAATACTATGTCTTGCTTGTTCTCTGAGAGCAGATTTAACCAGATGTTTCAACCCAATTTTTAAGGGAAATGAGCTTATGAAATTGCCACGTGGGTCATTCCATGTCAATTCAACCATAATTTGGAAACTTCCCTATCTCACCATTTCAGAAATTGATAATATACCAGAATTGAGACTTAAATGATGAAAACTGCAAAAGTTCAGACTTCTAGCTGTTTTTGAGATATCTGCTTTTTATCCAGCAGAGGGTTGGCACAGTTCGTGGCCGACTGAAAGTTTTGGCACCTTTTATGCTTTTATAACTCTGCCATTAAGTGTCCTATATGTGTGAAATTTGCAGCACTTATTCAGAGTTTTGTGTAAATTCAGAAACTGTAACCCCCTTTGAGCTGGGACACATGGTTCCTGGATAACCGGGTACCCAGCACTCATCTCTCTGGCTTGGCCAGGAAAATGACAATGTAGGACCCTTCGGTTGCATAAGATTAACCAATATAACTGTATTTTCTTGAGAAAGTTCCAAGATGGTTCCCAAATACCAATCCCAGTCGTAAACAACATATAATAAAAGTTCACACAATACCAAATGCAGAAGACCCATACCAAACAATCCAAGTGGGTTATATCAATGCCAGATCCGCAGTAAACAATACAGCAACACTCACAGACTGGATCATGACAGAAGACCTTGACTTACTTTTCATCAGTGAAACCTGGATTCATGACCAAAAAGACCACATAATTCTAGACCTCTGTCCCCCAGGATACAAAATCACACACTGGACCAGGAAGGAAAAAAGAGGAGGAGGAGGCATAGCTCTAATCTATCAAATTCACTTTATCACCGAAACCAACGCCGAGTCCATAACACCCCAACTTGAATCTACAACAAAACCCTACGCGGCTACTTAAATTGTGTACTGTTCTACAGACCCCCTGGTAACTGGAATGAAGGCCAGACCAACTTCATGGACTTCATTTCAAACACATGTGTGACCAACTCCAATGTACTAGTCCTAGGAGACATCAACCTTCACCTAGAAGGCCCAAACTTTACCAACACACGAGAATGTAAGGAATTCCTTCACTTATGGGATTTCATATGGCCACAACTGCAAGCAACCCACGTCAAAGGGCATACACTCGATCTCATATCACACAAACTACTAACAGACCAGAACATAACAATAACAGATATTAAATGGACAGAAACATCTTGGTCTGACCATTATAAACTAAACCTATCATTACACTGGCGAAAGAAGGGAGTTCACCAAACACAAGAACTCACAACATACATATCCAGAGGACATGTAGACACGAAAACATTCTGGCAACTGTTCTACAACAATGGATGGACGGCAATAACAGAATCCACAGACTACCTCCTGGAATGGGATAAAAGATGTAAATGCTTACTAGATGAAATATCACCTTTACGAACAAGAACGCCATAAAAGCACAGCTTGATACCATGGTTCAACGATGAACTGAAAAAGCTAAAAACACAAACCAGGCAACATGAACGAGCATGAAAAAAAAGTAAAAGATGAACACACATTCACATGGAAACAATCACAAAGAAAATACAAATACGCAATAAGGCAGATCAAAAGATCATACTATAAAACCAAAATAGGAACAGATTACAAAGACACAAGGAAACTATATCAACTAGTGAATAAACTCCTAGATACCAACCAGGTCACTGCATCGAACATAAGACACCCCAACTGCAGACAAACTTGCTAAGTATTTCAACGAAAAAATTGTAAACTTATGCAATACGTTACCCCAAGGCAACACAGACATCGAAAACTTCCTAAACTGGAGAACACCCAGCACCACTGCACTTTACTAAACTTCGCCCTCCTTACCGTCGATACTGTAACACGGGCGTTCTTGCAGTTCTTCCTTTAAATGTATGTACTGTTTTTAATCTCACTTTGATGTTTAAATTCTCCATGTGTTTTAATTTAGACTGCAAAGACTCCTGAGGCAGACCAGTTGGCTGAAACACAGCCGTGTCGAGTCTTTAAAGTTACACAAATCAAGCATTGTCGAGTCTTATTTTTGTGTCATTTTTGCTGTTTCTTGTGCGCTTTTGAGTATGCGAAGATAAGCTTTCTTCTGTGTGTACATGAACATTTTTTTTCCAAATTGTTTTTATTGAAATTTTCCAAATTTTCCATCTTTACATGTATTCCTCACAACATAACACCAATCAATAACATATGGCAAAATAAACTTGAACTTCCAGTGCTAACCATCCCGTTTGCTACCTATACCCTATAGAAACCCCCCCTTGTAATTACCCCCCTTCCCTCCCCCCCTCCCCATCAACCTTGGAATTATAAGAGAGTTTGCTTGACCATCTCATAGGGTTGCCAAATTTTTTGGTAGATATGCATCTGGCCTTTTCTCATCGCCGTCAGCCTAGACATCATATGCAAGTAATCAACTCTAGCCAACACTTCTCTAGTGGAAGGCATTGTCGTCCTTTTCCAAGCCTTTGCCAGCGCCATTTTTGCAGCCACTAGCATCTGGATCGCCAGTTTATGGCCAAATTTTTTGCTACCCGGGGGCCTGGAGTGTAATAAGCATATTTCTGCCTGTTGTGGGTAATCCACTTGTATAGTCTTTTTCACTAATTCAATAATTTGTGACCAATATTTCTGAGCTTTTGGGCACTCCCACCAAATATGCAGGAATGAGCCTCGACCTCCACATTCTCTCCAACAATCTGCTGAAACTTGGGGATAGATTTTGTGCAATTTCTCCGGTGTGTAATACCACCAGTATAATATTTTATACCCGTTTTCTATTGTGGCCTGAGCGATGGAGGGCTTCAGCAGCTGTCTATAGCTAATCTTCCACCATTCCGGAGAGAAACTCTTCTGCAGGGCCCCTTCCCATTTCTCAGTATAATGGTCTTGTGGTGTAGTGAGGAGTTGCAATGCTTTATAGAGCCTAGTGATACTACCTTTTCTGCCTCCTCCCCTCAACGCCCTTTCGAGCCTTGTTTCCACGAGCTCTAGCTCATCCTTCGCCCTACGAGCAATATAATTCCGCAGACAGTTGTAGTAGACCAGATCCCTACTGTCTAGCTCATATTCTTCCTGAAGTGTTTCAAAGGGTTTTATGTCACCATTTTGCCAAATTTGATCTAGTTTATATAACCCTTTGTAGGCCCATTGTTGGAATGTTTTCTCTGACTCTCCTAGCGGGAACCCCGGGGCCCCTCTAATCCCCATTTGCAAAAAGTATCTTCGTTCCGGAAACACCTTCCTGCGTAACTGAAGCCAAGTGCTCAATAGGTGTCCTACCCCTATAGGGATCCTACGCTGAATTCTCGTTATTTCTTTTTCTGATTTCCATAGTACGTCTCCTAGGAATCGTGTACACAACCACGCCCGTTCCCAGTGGAGCCATTTCTTTATAGTCATCGGGTCCCAGTCCGCCAATATACTCAGTTGAGCCGCCTGATAATAGAGGTAAAAATTTGGGACTCCCATCCCGCCTTGAGCTGGAGCTTGTAACATCACTGCCCTGCGTACCCTAGGGGGTCGTTTGTTCCAGATATACGCAAACATTTTCCTATTAAGGCGTTGAAAAAAGAGGCGAGGAATTGGCACTGGTAACGCCATGAACATATACAGTAGTTTAGGCAATAGCATCATTTTTATGGCATGAACTCTACCCAACCAGGATAAATTTAAGCCTTCCCATCTATCTAATTCAGCAAACAATTCTTTCACCTTTTGTGGGTAATTTGCCTGGTAAATCTGATCTATTTTCGGAGTAACCATCACTCCCAAATATCTAATTCCCTTGGTCACCCATTTAAAAGGAAAATCTTTCTGGATTTGCTGAATCTCTGAGTCGGGTGTAGTAAGATTGAGGAGCTCAGACTTAGTGGCATTAATTTTAAAGCCCGATTTCAAGCCGAACTGTGTTATTATATGCATGACATTCGCTAGTGAGATCCGGGGACGCGTCAATGTCAGCAGAACATCGTCTGCAAATAGCATAATCTTCTGCTCTTTCCAGCCCCTTGTCACCCCCGACACTCCCTCTGTGTACATGAACATTCACAGAAAACATGTCCCACTGCCCAAGACCTATCTGATCATTTTGCCAGTAAGATCCTCTGAATTAGGTCTGAACTATCTAAAGCTACTCCAGCAAAGGAAAGTAGTCCAACCTGTAGTTCAGCCTCAGTCGCCAGAGATCCTACAATCCAAGGACTCACAACTGACCAAAACTGAGAATCTTTCCAACTACTAACTGTTGAGGTTCATAAGTACATAAGTACATAAGTAGTGCCATACTGGGAAAGACCAAAGGTCCATCTAGCCCAGCATCCTGTCACCGACAGTGGCCAATCCAGGTCAAGGGCACCTGGCACGCTCCCCAAACGTAAAAACATTCCAGACAAGTTATACCTAAAAATGCGGAATTTTTCCAAGTCCATTTAATAGCGGTCTATGGACTTGTCCTTTAGGAATCTATCTAACCCCTTTTTAAACTCCGTGCTGTTGAAATGCTCCTGAGCCAACTGCTCCGTGGGTCAGTGCCCAAAATACCTACTCAAATCCATCCCTATGGAAGCAGTAAACTAGTTACTCGCTGATCTCAATGAGCTGTTAACTGGCTCGCTTTCTCCTGATATGGGCAAAATTGTTCTCACTCCGCTGTTGAAGGGATCTGGCCTAGATGTAACATCGCCTGCAAACTACTATCCAGTGGCAAGCATACCCATTTTTACTGAAGTATTAGAAACCTACATCAGTAAACAACTCTTTATATCTAGAAAAAATTTCTATATTTCACTGGTCTCAATTTGGCTTCAGATCGTCACATAGTATGGAAACATTGCTGCTATTTCTAACTACATATGTCAAACACCTATGCAAAGGCAACCAAGTAATTCTTCTCCAATTTGATATATCGGCGGAGTTCGATGCAGTTGACTACACACTGCTACTCGAACTCCTGGACCAGAGAGGAATAACAGGGACTGTGATCAAATTGTTCAGTGAATTCCTTTCAAATTGAAGCTATTCTGTCAAGTAAAACAACCAACTTTCCCAAATACTGGTCTCCTAACTGCGGGGTCCTGTAGGGATCTCCCCTCTTACCTATCCTGTTCAATCTCTTTGTCATCCCTTGCTTCAGTACACCTGGGTCTTAATGAACTACTATTATCCTACGTGGATGACATCCTGCTCCTCTTACCAGTGACAGCATCAAACAAAGATACAATACAGTCTGTTTAAAATGGCATGACTGTTAGCACCTGGGATCTGACCAATAAACTGAAATTGAATGTGCGAAAAACCAATGTCCTGTGGTTCTGAAATCAGGGAGTTCAGGTCCCATCATCAGTTTCTTTGTCCAGTGCTCAAAGCTTTATAGTTGAGTCTAAAACCAAAGTACTATGGGTCTTGATTCTTCACTCACCTTCTCTTCCTATATTAACTAGCTATGGAAGAAAGCACTATTCAAAATGAGACAGCTGTGTCTATTCCGATCATTCTTCAACCAAAAAGCTTTTGCACTACTAGTCCAAATGTTAGTCCTACCAATATTGACTGGGTAAATGTAACATCGGGGCATGCTAAGGAGGTAAAATTCCGTGACGAAATCAAGGACTGCTTTATGGAGCAGCTGGTACAGGAACCGACAAAAGAAGGGAAAATTCTAGACCTAGTCCTTGATGGAGTGCATGATCTGGTGCAGGAGGTAATGGTGATGGGGCCACTTGAATAACAGTGATCATAATATGATCAGATTTACGTAGTAACATAGTAGATGACGGCAGAGAAAGACCTGTACAGTCCATCCAGTCTGCCCAACAAGATAAACTCATATATGCTACTTTTTATGTATACCTGACCTTGATTTATCCCTGCCATTTTCAGGGCACAGACTGTAGAAGTCTGCCCAGCACTATCCCCGCCTCCCAACCACTAGTGCTGCCACCCAATCTCTGTTAAACTTCTGAGGATCCATTCCTTCTGAACAGGATTCCTTTATGTTTATCCTATGCATTTTTGAATTCTGTTACCGTTTTCATCACCACCACCTCCTGCGGGAGGGCATTCCAAGTATCCACCACTCTCTCCGTGAAAAAATACTTCCTGACATTTTTCTTGTCTGCCCCCTTCAACCTCATTTCATGCCCTCTAGTTCCGGAAAGGTTTGTTTGCGGATTAATACCTTTCAAATATTTGAACGTCTGTATCATATCTTCTCCGAGGACAAGCAGGCTGCTTGTTCTCACAACTGGGTGACGTCCACGGCAGCCCCCTCCAACCGGAAGAAAAGTCTTGCCCACCCCACTTGCGCGGCCGTCTTCCCGCCCGTGCGCTCCAGCTCAGTTTTCTGTTTTTCCACGCTGGAGAGAGACAGAGTTTCGTCCCTCTCCTTGTCAGCCTTGGAAAACTGTTTCGCGGCCTTGTCCACTGTTTCTTTTTGTGTACGAGCGTTCGTGTTCTCCCTTCCTTCGTGTTTAAAAAAAATAGAAAAAAGGTCTCCCCTTTCCGCTGGAGAGAGACAGAGTTTCGTCCCTCTCCTTGTCAGCCTTGGAAAACTGTTTCGCGGCCTTGTCCACTGTTTCTTTTTGTGTACGAGCGTTCGTGTTCTCCCTTCCTTCGTGTTTAAAAAAATAGAAAAAAGGTCTCCCCTTTCCGTCGAGTAGGTTTTCTTTTCTTTCGCCGTCGTCGCGGCCTTGTGGCCGTGCATCCGGAATTCCCTTTTCATTGTGGTCTTTTTTACCGCCACCATCAACGGTTTTGACTTCGCCGACGCGATTTTTCCATCGATGTCCTCAAAGGTCCTGAGCGGATTTAAAAAGTGTGGTCGGTGCGGCCGGCAGATCTCGCAGTCCGACACGCTTGGTGCCTCTAGTGCCTCGGGCTGGAGCATAATTCCAAAGCGTGCACCTTGTGTCTCGGCTTGAAAAAGCGGACGCAGGTGGCGAGGCAAGTTCTTTGGGACCATCTTTTTGGAACTTGCACCGGCCCATCGACGACATCGGTGCCACCAACGAGTGTTTCGGCACAGGTACCGGTGTCGACGACTTCGGTGTCGAGCACGGCATTGACCTTAGGAGCACAGGTTCCTTTGGCCCGACAACCTGCCAGCGATGGGAGCGGAGATCAGCCGACTGGGCCTCCACCCGTCTTGGCTGGTCCCGCTGCCCAGGGCCATCGGGACCGAACACTGTCGGACCCGACCCTGAGGAGACACGGAGACTCCACCTCCTCCTCGTCCGTGCCACGGAGCGCCGATGACGGGCATCGGAAGAAGCTGGCCAAGAAGCACCATCATCGGCCGCCCCCGGCACATGGGACTTGAAGCTCAGGGGTGTCGAGAGAATCTGCCCCTAAAAAGCACCGATGCTGGGAGGAGCGCTCCCCCTCCATTGAAGAGGTGTCGTTCGCAGGTCGTCGGGCACCCCAGTACCGTCTCCTGGACCCGGACAGTTTCGAGTACCGACGCCTACACCGGCTCCCCAGCCTCTCCCGGCAGCGGCCCTGGACGAGTGTCTCCGAGCTGTCCTTCCAGGTATCCTGGAGGGGCTGTAGCGCCAGGCTCTATCAGCTCCGGGGGTGCTTGCGCCCTCGGCACTTGTTGGAAGCGCCGGCTGGCTCTGGCCCTGTGATGGGGCCCTCGACACCGGTACTGCTTGCGGCGCCGGTCTCGACCGCCACTCAGGTGGAATCCCCGTTGACGTCGATGGAGGGAGCTTCATCCCCGCCGACGCGGGAGTCCACCTTTCGGCACCATCGCCGAGGGCGTGGTTCCTCGGGGTCGAGACAGGCCCGGTTGCGGACTGAGATCAGAGAGCTCATGTCCGACACCAAGGAGGAGGCCTCGTGGGGGGAGAAGGAGGATCCCAGATATTTCTCCTCCGAGGAGTCTGCTGGTCTTCCCTCTGACCCCACGCCTTCACCGGAGAGGAAGCGCTCACCTCCAGAGAGCTTCTTCTTTGCCTCTTTTGTCCAGGACGTGTCTGTGAGCATTCCCTTCCCAGTGGTCACCGTGGATGAGCCGAGGGCTGAGATGCTCGAGGTCCTCGACTATCCATCACCACCTAGAGAGTCTTCCACTGTACCGTTGCACAATGTCCTGCTGCTTTGGAACTGGGAAGGGAAGGGAAATGGGACTTGATATACCGCTTTTCTGAGGTTTTTGCAACTACATTCAAAGCGGTTTACATATATTCAGGTAATTATTTTCTACCTGGGACAACTGACTGAAGCCCCTATTTAATCCCACCATCCCCAAGAAAGCAGAGTCTCAGTATAGGATCCACACAGACCCAGAGTTGATGCGGCCTCAGTTGCTGCATGACTCAGCGGTCGTGGACTCTGCTCTCAAGAGGGCCAAGAGTTCGAGGGATACCGGCTCGGCGCCCCCGGGGCGGGAGTCTCGCACTCTGGACTCACTTGGGAGGAAGGCCTATCATTTTTCCATGCTCGTGACCAAGATCCAATCATACCAGCTGTACACGAGCATCCACATGCGGAACAATGTGCGGCAACTGGCGGACCTGGCTGACAAGCTCCCGCCGGAGCAGGCCAGGCCCTTTCAGGAGGTGTTCAGGCAGCTGAAGGCGTGTTGCAAATTCCTGTCCAGGGGTATTTGACACTGTTTTTAATCCGACCTCTTTTAGACCCCTTATTGACCCCTCTACACGGAGGGGTAAAGAGCGTTAACTCATCCAAAAGGGTTTGAATTGTTTCCCTAACCTTCAGGGTTACCCCGTCCCATGGGGGTCTGTTCTGGGGAGGCATCAGCTGCCGCAGTTCAAACCTGATCCCCATGACCACTGCTTTCTGTCTTTCTGGATCTAGGTGTACTCTGGGCCATTTATGTTCCCACATATATATATATATTTTAATCTGCTCTTTGTGGTTCAATGAGTGTGGCTTATTTGTGCATAGTAGATAATAAGGAAAGAGCACATATAATACAGCCTATAGAAATAAAGACAAGGATAGGTTTCAAGAATGAGATCTTGTTTATTCTTACCAAGAGAGAGTCTTCAGTTCAATACATACATCTGGGTTCAAAAGCACAGAGCTCTGCTGTCGGTCAAGTGTTCAAGAAGCTTCTAACTTCTCTGTCTGAATGTTTGCTCTTTTATAGGCAAAGATCTCAATAGATGCCTATGGCAGTACCTATTTTTTTCCATCTTATTACCCAATATCTCTGTACCAATTTCCGGCAGATGGTCATTTGCACTTTTTGTAACATCTTGTACCAACTCTTTCCTGTTCTAGTTATTTTGAAACATTTCTTTTCCCCCCCCCAGGTGTCCATCTATTTGTACCCAACTGTCTCTTCCGGTAAACATCTCTTGTTTTTGCTATTTCAAAACTTCATATCATTTCCGTCACCCTGAACATCTTGACTTTATCTTTTATAGAAACATCCAGTTTCATAATCTATTTTTATATAATCTTATGACTTGTGTGCCATGTTATAGGAATACAAGCTAGATTTTACAAACCATTTTTATCTATTATTCTATCATCATGTATGCTATATTCAATTTGTAATTTGTTTCAGGTTTTATTAAGACTTCATCATATAGTCCTGCATTTGCAGGTTCTCAACTGTTATGCCATTAGTGGGTTATCAGGCCTAGTCAAGGCTTCTCTGCTGACCAAAGTCCTGTAACCTGGCTTACCACCATTCCAGTGGACACTCTAGCTCTAATCCATATTAACATTCCCCTCTTCACCCTATCCCATAGGGTGACACCAGGGTTAACGTACCATGGTACCATCCATTCCAGAAGGTATCCTTATAAAACTGTTGTTTTGCAGAGTCTACTCTAAAACCTGATATGGTCAAATTACTGAGATTCAGATCATAACATAGGCACTACTTCAGTCATTTCTTTTATATCAATACTTTTTCTCAACCCATTACTATACAGGTTCTAACTTATTCTTACCTAAGTGAGTATATATTGTTATTAATCATAAAATCTTTGGTTATATACTGATTACATCTTGAGTATACATTTGCATTGATTTACATAGGTTATGTAGACATTTTTCTCATGTATCACATCATCTTATAAAGCTTTGTATGGTTATATGGTATCCCTGTGTGCTATTACCTGATTATACAGTTGCAGACATCTCTCTAGTGTCTCTAGCACTTGCATAGCGATTGGTCCTTCTCAGAGGGAGATAGTCCAAAGTGTTATCTCCTGTGGTGTTGGGAAGGAGATTTTCGTACAGGACATATTGTCCTGCGGTTGTCTTTTTCATTATTGCAGTTTCAATTAAGCGTTCTACTAAGCCTCTAGCACAAGGGATTATGCAACATCCTACTAATACAAAAATTGCTACCACTATGATTATGGTCGTGGCTGCTGAAATGATAAATGTTTTCCACTTACCAAAAGCTTTATCCATCCAACCAGTCCAGGATGTGTCGACACCAGAGTTCTCTGCCAATTCTTGTGACAGTGAGGTTAAGCCTTCCAAAGCTCTGGTGATCGATCCATCTGGAGCAGTATTGTTGGGGATAAAAGTGCAACACTGTGTACCTATTTTCCGGCACACTCCGCCTTCCGATGCTAAAATCTGGTCAAGAACTAATCTATTTTCTAACGTCATTCTGCTGGTGGCGTCTAATTGCGCTGCAATTCCTTGAACTGCATCCCTGGTATAATTGACAAATCTCTGCTGGTTGTAATATATATAGTTGATCCAGTCTACATTCTTATTGATAGTAGCCCACCAAAAGAAGGCAGATTCGAATCCCGCAGCTATTTGGTTTCTGGCTTTGAACTCATCAGGAACCCCTCTTGGAACTCCAATTGCATCTATATAGACCCGATCATCAAAAGATCCAGGCATTGCATTTCTCTTCACTCGTGAGGAAGAGCTGCTATGAGGAGGGAGCAAAGAGGCTATTATAATTGGAATTACCAATTTGACTAAGGCACATCTGCCTGTCCAACTTCTGTGAAGTGTGTGGTGGATAGTGCGAGTTCCACAATACCACCATATGTCTGCTCTAGCCTGTGAAAAGTCTGTGAGATTTAGATTTCGCAGAGTTCCTTTTTCTAGGGTTGTGTTACAATTGGTCAAATTTCCCAGAAACCGTGTATTTTTCACCCCATATCGTTCCAGACATGTATGATATCTGGTAGCTGGATCTGGAATCCTGAATGCGGGTGGGACCCTCAGCCGAGGGGGTAAGTAGGGGTGGTGCTCGTCAAGATGTTGACAAGACTTATTCACTTCAGTTGTTACCTGAAGTAACTCTAGCATACACCAAAAACCATCTGGATCATTGTGGAGATCTAAAGGGAAAGGAACTACGGTTGGTTCTGCTCTTGCATGGGCACAAAAATAACAATTAGAGACATTCAAACTCTTCGTAGTATAATGTGCCCATTCGAGCCATAGGTTTGTTTCTCCAAATCCTGTCTCTAATGCCATCAAATCTTTGGAATTGTTAATTGGCACAATCTGGTAAGGAATCTTTACTTCTGGGATCTTTGTTGGCATCAAGGGATTCTTTTCTGGTTGGGCTGGGGGTGGAACAATCTTGAATTTTCCAATGGGATCTCTACCTGTGGCATCAATTCCTAAAGAATAAGTTCTGTATGTAACAGCCGTTACTCCTCTGAAAGTGATAGCCACTTGATTACATTTGGTCATTGGACAAAGGCCAGTCACTCGCAATTTCATGATGGAAATGCTCTTTTTGAGATCTGGAATCTCACTACCTGAGTAGGGAACCCATGAACCTGTATACCACCATACTTGCGCCCAACCTCCGCAGTTGGAGAAGGGACACAGGTATACCTCAAAAGCTGACAAATATTGCTGTACCGGATGTTCCCCACACATTGTATAAGAACATACATCAAGGGTTATTGTGGTTGTGTCCTTGGTAGTGGGTAATGTTATTTCATAAGTGGTCATAAATTGTTGCAGAAAATTTTCTAGATGCTGTGCTCCTTGTATCATGGGTATGGTGAGCACACACAACAGGAGGGTTAAGCACTTCATGTTGGTAGTTTTCATAATCAAGCACTATATCAAGATTGTACGAAGGGTAAGTGACGGCTAATGATTAAGGTGAGCAACAAAATTATCCCTAGGGTCTTAGCAAGAGCTGCTATCACAACAATCAGTATTCCAAAATATATCAAGGCTTGATATATCATTAAGTGTGACTTGGGTATGGGGGGTAAACTCTAATAGCCCCTCTTTCAATGGGATCAGGTACTTCAAAGAGACTATATATTTCCAAAGGTCCCAATCCAACCTCTCTGACAAACAGAAAAGGTATCCAATCAGTGTCAATTACGGCGTATGTGAACAACCAAAAATCTACTACGTCACCAGTTTCTGGTCTTATTAGGAGATCGTCGGTCTGTTCAACTTGTAGACCCAAACTTCCTCCAAACAATACCAGAGTGTGAGTAACTGTTCGACTGGGGCCGAGTGTCCAATTCTCAAGTAAAGGTTCACACAGGGTCTGATATCGAGTAAGGGGATCCCAATTGGGGTTGTCTTCTGGAGCGGGGTCCCAATGGGGAAATAATAATTCACGAGGATCCAGAAGGTATTCTGGGGGTATAGGGATTAGCTGTTCACCTAAATTGAAAGGCGACAATGGTGGAGATTCTCTTCCACGGGACATATATTGGTAGTTACTTGGGGTGTGGAACTATCTGGGAGGACGAGTAGCTGGGATAGTAGAGGTGGCTAAGGTAATATTCGTGGGAGGAGGAACGTCACTATCAGGAACCAAAGGATAAGGAGGAGGGGTGGGTTGTAATTCAGGCAAGGTAATATTATCCTCAAAAGTAGTTGTACGATTGGGGACAATATGGACCGAGCTACTGATATGATTGGGAACACTTGTAGCATGCAAAATAGGAGAATTAGTGCGGACAGGAGTAGTTGCAGAGTTTTCAATAGGCACTGTAGGATTGCCAGTTGAAAAGTCGGTGGAGGCAGATGTGTCTGCCCAGGGGGTGGGATTACTGGTGGCAAGGGGACTGATCTGATGGATCGTTTGAAAGGATTTGTGTCCGAACAAGCGTGTGAACGTGGTATACTGGTGGGGCTTTGTGTAGTCTGCAGTAGTAGTTATTGGAACCGGAGTTGTTGCAAACACCGAGGCAGCAACAAGTACTGCTGGGGTAGTTGCAAGCACTGCTGAGGTAGTTGCAAGTACCGAAGTAGTTGCAAGTACCGTGGCGTTTCCAACGGGTAAGGTAACGTTACCAGTGGGAAAGGCACTAAGAGTGATCCAAAGATCTGCAAGGTTTCTGTCCACAGTATAGGTAAACAGGGTAGTGAAAAACAACACCAAACCTATACAAAGTAGGATCATACACACGAGTCCAACAGCAAACAGTCGAGCAGATGGGAAGCAGAAGAAGAGGGTGTACTGATGTAACACCGTCACTGCTGCTGAGACAACACTTGTACGGGTGCTGGTGTCGTCTGGAACGGTGTCGTCTTCCAGAAAAGTGCCGTCAAAGTCGTTGGACCAATGGGAATTGGTTTCAGATAACTGCTCAGAGTCGCACTTATCAACAGGGTAAAGTGCAATGTTCTGTGGGTCTGGTGGATCTGGGTCCTTGATATCGTCAAGGGCAGCAAGGTTGGCAGCTGTTGGTTCTCTACGGAGAACTGGAGAGGGTGGTGGTATTAAAACTTTCACAGGAGTGGTAGGGAAAGGTGCTATTGGTATAGGAACTTTATGTAGAGAAATAGTCCGTAAGGGAATTAGTTCCTCTGGAGTGAACAGCGGCGGAACTACTTGTGGCATTTATCTGGCTTGATTCGGGAAATACAAATGTAGAATGTCAAGCAGCTTACCGATGTTGCTCTTCAAATTCTGTACTGTGGAAAAATGAATAGAACCAGGTTCGCCCGGAGCAATTTCTTCCAAATCTGCTGCGAAGTTGCGGATTCTGATGAGGCGGATACGAAGATCTACGTAGGGAAGTGGAAATTCTGGAACACTGGAAGGTGGAGGTGAGGATGGCCACTCAAAAGCAGGTTCAAGTACTGGTGGCTGTTCAGGTGGGGACTCTGGAGATTCAGGGATTGTTTGGATGATGATATCAGCAAGATCAAGGAGGTGCGATTCAGGAGATGGATGGTCTTGGTTGATTAAGTGGTTGAGTCTTTGATCGAGTTGATCAAGGTGATTAAGTGTTGGGTGTGGGGTCGGTGGTCTTGGGCTCAGTGGCGGTGGAGATGGGGTTCGTAGTGGGACTGGTCTCTCCAGGAGCTGCTGAGCTGGAAACATCAATGGAAACATCCAGGAGGCCTGATTCGGTATTCGGGTAGGCTCGTATATCTTTCAGATGGACCCAGGATGTGTGGTCCTCCAGCTTAGCAGCTGTGGCTGACAGGGCTTCTATCTTGAAGGGCCCAACGTAGATGGGATCTCGCCAGGTCTTGTGCGTGTAATAACGCCGGTGCACTAGATCGCCCACTTTGTAAGGGGGAGATCTATTGGCATCACAATCCCCTCTTCTGTCCGAAATGGCCTGTGGAATTGAGGACAGAGAACTTACAATAGTCTGCAAGATATCCCAATATACTGAGTATTTATCGGGCACTTGAGTGTCTGGATTGCCAGGTAGGAGTCGCATCTGGCGACCTGTACATAATTGGAACGGCGTCAGTTTAAGGGAAGAGGATGGGGTGGCACGAAGAGATAAAAGTGCCAACGGGAGGGCGTCAAGCCAATTCTTTATCCCATTTGCCATAAGCTGACGCATTTTTGTTTTGAGCAATCCATTGTATCTTTCAACCAAACCATTACTGGTGGGTTTGTAAACACAGACGGTTCTGTGAGTAATGCCAAGTGCAGGAAGGAGGTTCTGTAAAAGTTCATTCACAAAATGCGTACCATTATCTGTGGTAATTTTGGCAGGAATACCAAATCGGGGAATAATCTCATTACACAGTGACTGTGCCATCGTTTGTGCGGTTTCTCTAGAGCAAGGGAAAGCTTCCACCCACTTGGAGAAACCGTCCACGCAGACAAGCAGATACCGCTTACCACGAACAGGTGTCTGCATATCTGTGAAATCTATATACCAATGTTGGCCAGGTCCCTGGACAACAGGTAAATGACCTGAAGGAATGACAGGTCCTCGTTTGGGTGTGTACAAAAAGCATTTGTAACAATTATGAACTACAGTGTGACACATGGGCATCATTTGGGGAGCCCATAATTTGGAAGACAATTGATCATACAGTGTATTAGCATTTAAATGTAAAGGATAATGGAGGGCATGCAAAAGAAGGGATAAAACATGCTGTGAAACACATAATTGACCATTAGGATGGGTCCAAATACCATGTGGATTAAGAAAACATCCAGCTTGCTTCCACAAAGTGAGTTCGGCTTGTGAAAGGGAGGAAGTGAGGGTAGTAGAGAAATCGGAAGTTAGGGATTCAGAGGTGACAGGAGGAGTAGGCTCGTTCTGAGGAAACTGTGGTGCTGGACATAAGGGAGGGGTAATGATGGGAGGAGTAGGAAAAAGGGGAGGAGTACTTGGAGAGGAGGAATCAGATTGTGTGGAATCGGAAGGAGTTGAAGGAGGTGTGTCAAGAAGTGGTGCTTCGGACACAATGACCGGAAGTGCCGCATCGGAAGCGGTAGCGGAAGGAGGACTGAAAAAGGAAGTGACCTCACGGGCTAGTTCATCAGCAGCATGGTTGCCGTTGATGGCGAAAGAAAATACTGTCTCCTGATGTGCCTTTATCCAGGAGATACTGGTGCGGAGGCCTTTTTGATGACGCTGTTCCAGCGCGTCAAAAAGAGCAGTCCACAACGGTAAGTGACTTAGGGGTTGTCCAGTTGAGGAAATCATACCCCTCTGGTTCCACTTGCGAACATGGGAATGCAAAGAAGCAAAAACATAGTCCGAGTCAGTGACAATGCTCAAATCTGAGTGTAGTGCTTTGAATAGCAGAACGTATAAAACAGCAGCAAGTTCTGCAGTTTGGGCGGTGAAAGCCTCTGGCAATCTAAATTGTACAGGGTCGAGTATATGTTCCTCGGGTGTGTAGCGTAGGGCGGCAAAACCAGCTACCCCGTTTTGCTGAGAACCATCTGTAAACCAAACCTCGCCACTCTGCAAGATTTCTGAATGCAGATGGAGGGATTCAGGAACAGACAATTGGGTAGTGCACTCATGGGGAAAGATTGCATTCTGTGCTGTCTCTGTTACAGTGAGTAATGGATCTAGGCGTTGAAGGTCAGTTAAAGTTAATGGGTGAATGGAGTGCACTACACTAAACAAAAGTACTTGATACTTTTGCAAACGGCAGACAGTCATGTGACTGATCTGTTTATCCAACAGATATTTAACATCATGGGATGTGTGAAGAATGACCGGAAGGTGAGGAATGTAGCTGTATAATTTTGTAACAGCAGTGCTGGCGGCAACAAGGCCTTTCTCGCAAGTAGCAAAAGCTCTTTCAACAGGTGAAAAAGTTCCTGAAAGATAACCACATGCAAGATCATCATGTTCTTGTGTGATTAAGCAAGACCAAGTATCCTCAGTATGCACAACCCAAAGGTGCACATCCTGAGAGACATCAATGGTTGCTAATGGTGAGGAAAGCATAACATCTTTCACAAGGGCCATAAGATCAGTGGTTTCCTGAGGTGTGAACTGCAAGGTTTCATGTTTTACTTTCTGTTTTCCTTGTAGTTTCGTGTAAAATGGCTGAGTCCGGGCTGAATAGTTAGGTATCCAAAGGCGACAAAAATTTAACATACCAAGGACACCTCTGAGATCAGAAACAGTAGTGGGCATTCCTCTGGTGTTTCATAAGATGCAACATGTATAGGCAAACTGTGCAGTTGTGCTTGGAAATTCTTTTTAATCAGCCAGTGGCACCAAACAATGGGAATATTTCTGTATATTTCTGCACTGCATTCCTTGGTACTTGAGGATCTTCTCTCGCTCCACACCATTTACAGACTAATCACTTGGGACTGACACCTCTATGATTAAATGCCATTCTGGTGGGTTTTGTTTTCTTCTTTTACCAGTATGTCCGACTTCCTTGCATCCAGTTGTTCATTGTTGAGATGGGGGATGTCCCATGTGATCATTGACGTATTCATTTGATACATTCTCTTTAGGTCATGATGTAATGTTTACAAAGTTTGCAATGGCTGAGGATGTGCCTCCTTGCTGTGCCTTTCCGTATAGAAAATTTTCTGCCATCAGCACTTGAATCCAGCTACAGATGAGGCAACCATTTCCAGAACCAACAGATGTCTTTTGTACTATTTTTTTCTGTGCTTGCTGAGAATCATCTTGTCTATATCCACTGTCCTGGACTTGCAACTATGATATCTCTCATTTTGGATTTCAGTTCTCCTCTCCTTCATCATCAATGTGGCCTGGGTTTAATCCATGTATGGTGTCCTAGAGTAACGCTTTATATGTTTCCTTTGTAGCTGTGCATTTACCATTTGTTTCTCCTTGTTTGGTGATCTAATTCTTTAAATAGATTTTTTTTCCTGCTTTGTATATGCTGTTGGTTCCATTACTGGTGTTACTGGTAGATTCTCACACATTCCTTCCGCTCATTGGAAGTTGCTGCCCAAGTTTAATGATGGAACTGGATTCTGGAAGCTTGCTTTCACACTTAATTACTTTTTGTGTGTTTGGGATCCATTGATGCTGTTAAACAGGCCTGCAACTATCCAAACCCACAAAACGCATTAGAGGCCCCATTATGTTAAATACAGTAATCTTAGTTCTGCTACTCATTAGCTGGCATAAACTGTGATCACACCTCCAGCTCTCACTGATCCTCATTATGGGGTAATTTATTGCGGTAATCTAACCTTAATATATGTGATTAGAGATCCAAGTGGAAGTATAAACAAACACCTGCAAATGTATAACGAACTGGGTGCATGATAATCCCATTCATATACTGCCACAGATACCAGGCAGCAATATTTACTAGCTGTTGCTCTCTGGAGCTGCTAGTTATCTTTGCCTCTCTCCTCCCTCTGTTCTAGGGCTCCTCACCTGGCTGTTTAAGAGAAATTATAATCTGGTTGTTTTTAGCAAGACCAGAGCACTGCCTCTATGACTTATAGCAAGAACACTAAAAGGAAATGTAAAAATAACCTGGAATGTAAGACCTTTGAAGTAAAACGCTGAAATATTTTGACACCTACCAGCCAGGATTTAACAAACATCTGGGTTTCCTATCACATTATAAACCATAAAAATATACTGCTTTGTCACCCTCTGATCACCCATTCATGCTCTCCCTTTGTCTTACCCACCCCTACCTTCTCGTGGGACTGTCATTGGAATGCTTTTATGTTTCACTTATATGTTCTGATATTTTGTCGTCATTTGTTCTTTCTGATCTGAAGAAGGTATTGCCTTGAAAGCTAATAAAAAATGTACTAAGTTAGTCCCAATAAAAGTTATCTTCTTATTTTCCTTTTTTGTTTGTTTTATTTCTATTTATAACCTAATCTGTGTATAAAAATCACTGTTCATGCCAGGTACCTGTAAAAATCAAGTTTTCCCTGGACCTAAAGTGTTTTTTCTATGCTAATTTCTTTGATATCTTCCAGACTAATGTGTGTATGAGAGGGCCTGGTCCTATAGCTTAATCTTGTCACTCAAAGACAATTTGGAGCCTGAGAGATCCCAAGGGCCTGTCCCTTGCAAGAGAGACAGAGCAAGTGGAACAGGTACAGCTAATTTATTTTCAGTTTCTCAATGCTTCTGTTACAGGTTTTAATATTGGTATTTAATGCTGGCAAAGAAGCACAATTGTTTAAGTGCTGGTGATACTTTCTGTTTTTCAGATGTTAAGGGCCCTTTAAAACCTAAATATAAGGGAAAAGAAGGGAGGGGGATTTGGGGTTTTGCTCAGACCAAGGGGTACTGTTACTAAGCTGCGGCAATAAAGGGTTTACCATGGGGCATGCTCAGGCAACCCGCTGTAACTTTTATATGTGCGTGCTACCCACGTACTAAAAAGTAAAATTTCTTTTTAGTGCTGGGGATGGGTCGGGGGTGGAGAGGAGGCATATTCTGTGGAGGAGTGGCCTGGAGTGGAGGAGTAGCCTAGTGGTTAGAGCACTGGTCTTGCAATCCAGAGGTGGCTGGTTCAAATCCCACTGCTGCTCCTTGTGATCTTGGGCAAGTCACTTAACCCTCCATTGCCTCAGGTACAAACTTAGATTGTGAGCCCTCCTGGGACACAGAAATATCCAGTGTACCTGAATGTAACTCACCTTGAGCTACTACTGAAAAAGGTGTGAGCAAAAATCTAAATAAAAATAATTGGTTAGCACAGCTACACTGTCATGTGCTAACCGATTAGTGTGTGTGGTTGGCACGTGAGCCCTTATTGCCTACAAAATAGGTGTCGGTAAGTGCTCATTGCGCTGATGGCCACAGGCTAATGGGAAACTTCGCACATGGCCATTAATGCTGGACATAGAAATGTCGGCCATTTACCCACATGGTAGAAATGGTCTTAGCGTATAGCAATGATACGTGTAAGCACGAGCTACGGCCAACATTTTACCAGCTTAGTAAAAGGACCCCAAGTACAGTGGAACAATGTATTGGTTGGAGGAGCCAAACAAAATCATCTCTGGCCCCATTCTCAAGATCTCTAGAGCCGATGCTGTATTGGGCTTAATTCTGGTGGGGTCACGGCCACAGTGACTCACCCCATTCTGCTGCCTATGGCACCTTTCAGTTGTGTTGAAGGTGAGTTACATTCAGGGCTGCTTTCACCTCTGGGCAAAAGGAGCAGCTGCCCCGGACCCTGCCTAACAGGGGGCCTCATAAATAAAAGTGCCCTTGATGTTGCTTTTATTTATGGGGCCTATCCACAAAAGTTTGCCCAGAGCCCTATAAGTGGTTAAAGCAGCCCTGGTCACATTCAAGTACAATAGGTATTGCCCTATTTCCAGATGGCTTACAATCTAAGTTTTCAGCTGATGCACTGAAGGAATAAATAACTTGCCCAAGATCACAAGGGGGCAGCAGTGGGACATCAACCCTGACTTCCCAGCCCACTGCTCTAAAACCATTAGGCTTCTCCTAATGTGAGTCAGTTATTTGTAGCGGAAGGAAACAAAAACTTTAGAATGTACAAATTTCCAAAGGCAGCCAGTGTCTCTCATCTCTACACAGCTTCTATGAGCACTGAAGAAACTGTTTGGGGACCAAATTACCCACTCTATTCCTTTTACAGATTGCTTGTAGAGCAAAGATTAATTATGGACTAATTCACCAATTACATATAGTGATAACTCTTTTAAACATTTTCAATTAAAAATGCCCCTCTTCCTTCATCCTACTTACAACTCATCTGATTTAATTCTTTCTTATCATGGTCTCAGACAAAGCTCTAGGCTCGAGGGTGTATTTCTCAGTTCTAAGGACAGGGGTGTAACCAGCCTTCCGATTTGGGGGGGAGCCCAGAGATGGACTGGGGGAAAACCTATTCCCTCCCCCCTCCCCAGTGCACCAAAAATAATACCTTTCCTGGCAGAGATGCTGAAGCCCGCCATCCAAACCTCGCCAGCTCAGGCCCACAAGACCCCCCCATGACTACACCACTGTCAGACAGTACAGGCATTACATGCAAGAAAATGCTGATCAGCAAAAAACATCCAT
>NW_021962975.1:0-21656 GCF_901765095.1 Microcaecilia unicolor
TTGTGGTATTTTTACCAGGCCATGGAAGGATAGATTACGGTCTATGGTGACTCCTAGAATTTTTAGTATGTCTGCTATTGGGAGGGATGTACCCATGTCTGTGAAGTGTTTGGTATTGTGTGGTGATGTGAGTATTAAGCAATGTGTTTTTTACCTATTCAGTTTTAATTGAACGCTGATACTCAGGTTTCCATGGTGTTTATACGATATAGCAATCAGACTTTAAACTAGAGGGTGGGGGTGACAAAAGGAAACAAGGGATTTCAGAAAGTTACCCCCAGAATAAACATGATAGCAGAGGGAAAGGTCACGTAAATATAGTAAACCATCTAAACTCACTAAGCACATGGAAAGCTATGTGCATAAATGCTCGTAGTCTAAGTAAAAAGGTTCAAGACTTGCAAGCCCTGATGTTTGAAGAAAACTTGGATATTGTTATTACGGAGACGTGGTTCAACGATTCCCATAAATGGGATGTGACCGTACCGGGCTATAATCTTTTAGAAAGGATAGAGAGGGCCAAAGGGGTGGAGGAGTAGTGCTGTCTGTGAGCGACAATATCAAAGCGGCTGAAATGCGGGAACCTGGGGAAAGGAAGAAGCTTTATGGATCGTCCTGGAAAGAGAAATGGAACTTGTATCCACACGGGGGTTATCTACAGACCTCCTGTGCAAACGGAGAAGTTAGACAGGATTTGATTGAAGACATTCAAAGATTGGTATGAAAGGGGAGGCGCAACTGTTGGGAGATTTCAATTTGTCTGACATGGATTGGAACATCCCGTCTGCGGAATCGGAAAGAAGTAGGGAGATTGTGGATGCCTGTCAAAGTGCCTTGCTCAGACAAATGGTGACGGAACCCACGAGGGAAGGGTCGATGCTGGATCTAGTGCTCACGAATGGGGTAGTGTTTCCAATATCCGGGTGGGTGCCCACCTATGTAATAGTGATCATCACACCATATGGTTTGATATAAGGATGAAGGCGGAGTGCGGACACACAAAACTCAAAGTATGCTTCACATCTACCCGCTCAACTCCATTCATTATTTTATAGACCTCTATCATATCTCCCCTCAGCCGCCTTTTCTTCAAGCTGAAGAGCCTATGATTTGTTTTAAATTTACTACTTTGTAGTTTCATTGTGTGCCCCTTAATTATAGTATTTTTGGACAGAGTAAACAAACGATTTCACGTCTATCCGTTCAGCCGCCTTTTCTTCAAGCTGCCGCTTTAGCCTTTCCTCATAGGGAAGTCGTCCCATCCCCTTTATCATTTTCTTCGCCCTTCTCTGCACAATGTCAACATAATATGTACTAGAACATTATAACTGGTAGTGAAGGGTGGTAAAGGCTCCTGCGCTAACCCGGCGCTAACCGGGTAAGCCCCCAGACCTAAAAATAAAAAAGTTCTGATATGCCGGAAATGGTGCGTGGTGGGGGCAGACAATAACACAGGGCTCCTGTGGTAGCCTAGTGATAGTGCCGAATTGGCACACGGCAAGCCCGCTGTGGGCTTGCCGCATCTTTGTGAAAGGGCCCCATAGTGAGATATAGCTTTATTAATAAGTATTTGAATGTTTATTCCACTATTGGGAGTGTGATTATGTGTTTAGATTTTTCATGCTGGGGGTGGAGTTTAACAGGTTGGACACAATTTTGAAATTAACAAGTCATAAGGCTTTTCAGGAGGCTGTGAACACAACACAATAAATAAACAACCTTCTTGTGAACAACCCTGATGAGGAGCATTGAGATTCTTAGGCGACCCGCTCACATTGGATCTGTATATGCTACTGGGGCTCTGCACAGTTACATTCTCTTCCCTGGGTATAAAACAGTGACAGGAATGAAGAAGTCATTAGGCATTGAAAAGAGAAAAAATGTACATGATTTTAGACATAATTATACTACACAGTTGCACTTAGTATGTTTTCTATAGGAAAACCATCTATCTGTCCTATATTCTATCTCCCCAACAGTCCTTCACACTGACTTTTGAGTTCATTTCTTTAAGAGTGAAAGTGCACACCTGGGTCCAGGGAACTTTTTCCCAGAGACCCCCTGCTTCTCCATCTTCCTCCTCTGAGACTTTGATGTGCTGATGGTGCCTGCCAAGGTGCCACTTCACACCTCTCCCTGCAAGGGATAAAGTCAGGAGATGCTCAGGGCTCTCCACAGAGCCAAGTCAAGACACTGCCAGTCTAGCACAAGGCCTTGAAGACATGAATCGCTCCCCAGCCTACCTCCTGCCCCAAGACTGCCTGCTGTCTGCAGACTCTACCCTGATGCAGCCCTGGAGATGTTCCGATTCTGATGGATACAGCAGCCTCTCTCCAGCATCTTCCACTGACTCCTACGGCCTCTCCCCTCCATATCCTTTCTTCCCATCCTCTCCAGGGACTTACTACAATTTGTTCGGAGCTCAGGCCCAGAACGTAGGTCCAAAACAGAGAGCTAAGCAATCTTTCATCCAGCAGAGCAGAAGAGGCAGGAGCAGAATGGCCTGCAGCCAGAGACAGAGCGCCAGCGAAAGGGAGAAGCTGAGGATGAGAGACCTCTCCAAAGCTCTGCACAATCTGAGAAACTACCTCCCACCCTCACTGGTGCCAGCAGGTCAGAACCTCACAAAGATCGAAACCTTGAGGTTGACCATCCGCTACATCTCCCACCTGTCAGACCTGCTGGGGCTCAGCAAGGAAACCCTGACCCAGAGAAAGGAAGCCGAGGTCCGAAAATGTGACACCTGTCCAGAGGGCCTGGGTTGCTGTCAGGAGAAATTGCACAGGCTTTGCCCCAAAGCTGCACTGCGGCTGGAAAAAGTCATTTCAGGACTCAGAACTCTGCCAGTCCTCTCCATGCTGTCCTTACATGTTTACCAAAATAAGAGACTTTCCCTGGGGCCTGGAGAGCAAGCCCTAGGCGCTGAGTCTGAATCCAGGTCTCTTCACTGCTCAGAGGTGAGACTCCCTCCAGTGCAGCAAGGTACCGAAGTCATTCTTCCAGCTTCCTGCAGCCTCCAGAAACACACAGCAGACCAAAGAACTTCACAGCTCACCCCAGAAGAATCTCCCTTGTCTTCACCGGTATCCATAGATCTGGGATTTTTTCAGGTACAGCAATGATTTGTAAATGTTACTTTGATGTTGCTGCAAAAAAAAAAAAAAAATAGGCATTTTGGTTACATACTGATCTATCTCAGACACCCTCTTTTCTTTGATGTATAGTAAATATTTGCATGATGAATCTTTAATAGTAAATGTGTTTCTGATTAAAAAAACAAACAAAGAAAAGAAAACACTGAGGGTTGGTGTCCGCTTTGCTACTGGGGTTCTGAGTCACAAGGACATATTTAGGGACGTGTTGAGCACAATATCTCTCCTTTAAGCAGAATTATTACCAGTGAAAATGGGACTGAAGCTGCTTTCTGTAGTGTGACATCATCAATGCAGTCCATTGGTCACTTCCCAGTGATGTCACACAAGCATGAATTAAAAAATATATATATATTGGAAGTAACTTACTGTGTTTAGTGCCCAAAGAAAAGATTTATATTAGAAAGTAGGTTAACTGACAATGTACAAGCATAAATCATAAAGCCCATCTGAAGTACCAGGATGCCAGTGTCCATATTATATATTGAATAAATAATTCAAAGTTCAATATATAATATGGACAGTGGCACCCTGATACTTCAGATGAGCTTTATGATTTATGCTTGTACATTGTCAGTTAACCTACTTTCTAATATAAATCTTTGGGCACTAAACACAATAAGTTACTTCTCATATAATATAATATATATTAAATACATCTTGAAATAAATTAGAAATGAAACAAATATGGTTCATGGCACGTTAAGATCCTAGAAATATACATAATAAAAAAATCAGATGCCATTTATGGGTAAAAAGCATTTATAAGTGTACCGCGATATGTTGCTGGTCTATATCGCTCCGGTGTTATGCCTGAAAATTCAATGCTGGGCCACAGATGTTATTAACGGCCATGCGCTAATGTCAAAACTAGTAGATGGCTATTACCATGTGAGCCCTTAGCCATGTATTTAGTAGGCAATAAGGGCTCACATGATGGCCGTACGCTGCCCAATGAATGCCAGGAACGCCTACTCCCCACCCCCACCCCCCATGCTAGAAAATAATTTTTATTTTCTAGCACAGGAAACGGAGCATGTGTGTCCAGCGGCAATGCGGTAGCCCTGCTTCCCTTTTGTAAAAGGACCCCCTAAGTAAAATATTCAGCATTTAACCAGCTATGGCGCACCGCATAATGATAGGAATGCCTTATACTAAGATGCAGTAAAAAGTGGCCTGCGGTAGTGTTGGCGCTGGGCCAGTTTTTACCGCATCTACAAAAAAATGGCTTTTAAAAAAAAAATGGGACGGGAAAAGGGCCAGCGGTAAAAATGAAACCAGCACGCACCCAAAACCAGCCTGAGCCCTTAACAACCACGTTGATCTAGCGGTAAAGACTTACGTGCTACATGTACGGTGACCGTCAGCGCATGCCAAGTGCCAATTACCACTGGAACTGGCGCGCGCAGGAGGAAATAAATAAATAATTCATCCACACGTCATGGGTGCACGCCAAATATGAAATTACCGCCAAGAGGGCGCACTGGCCTGGCGGCAGTCTCATTTGGGCGCATGCTGCAGGCGCGTAGAGCCTACCGCGGCTTATTAAAAGGGTCCCATAGTTATCTCGGCTGGTTAAGTGCTGACTCCACCCCCAGAATGCCCCCTCCCCCCCCCAAAAAAATAGTCAGTTTGAGATAGGCACTAACAGGACATTTTCAGCGGTTAAGTGCTGCTGAAAATGACTGGTTAGCTCCGAACAAGTGATTTAACCAGCCAGGAGCGATTTCTGGCTGGTTAAATCACTTTGAATAGTGACCCCTTATTTATTTATTAGCATTTATTTACTACCTTTTTGAAGAAATTCACCCAAGGTGCTGTACAAGAAGATCAATCTGGACATATGCAATAGAAAATTTCAGCAGAAAAAAAAACCATTCAAATAACGTTGTAGTATGGCATAATACGCTAGTTAGGATGTGGATATAATACACAATAAACATCTTAATAGACAGCCCAGGACATAAGCAAAGGTGGAGCAGCATATAGACAGATAAGAGAAAGAAAGTAACAGGAGTTAGAGAATAAGGAGACTGACTTAAAGAAAGTTGCACATGGAATCAGAAAGGTGCATGAAAATGATCTCACTAGAATCCGAGTAAATAACAGAGAGACAGCAGCTGCATTTAGGAAAGGCAATAACTATAAGGTTCATCACTGTCACTGCAGATAAACATCCCCACACCCACACAGTACAAACACATCAGAGCCACCCCCCCCCCCCCCACCATTTGGCCAGGACACAGATGAACTCCAACAGCCATGAAATCTGTTTCAGACTAATGGGGAAGGCATGTTAAGAGTTAAAAGCAGTGCCAAAAAGTTGGGTTCTAGGCATGATTTTGCTCCAGTTCCGAAGGCCATTCCAGGTATTTGGTAAAGAAAGATGAAAGCTGGCATTTGGCAATGGAGGGAAAAGGCATAGATCAAAGTGATTTACCAGAGGAACTCAGGGGCTCTTTTACCGCAGCAGGTGAAAATAGCCAAAAATGAAATGGCTGTGTGGTAAGTTGCCATGCGGCCATTTCAGGGGGGGAAGAAACTACTGTCACCCACTGAAATGGCAGTAAGGGCTCCCCTGCTAACCCGGGGGTAACTGGGGAGTGTGCGACACTGCCCGATTACTGCTGGGTAACCTCCTGCAGAACTTGCTTTTGCAATATGTCCACTAGGGACCGAATAGCAAGCGCTGGGGGTGGAGCTACAGCCAGCACCCTCGTCGGGCCAGTGATAGTTCCGGCTTGCCACACGGCTACCCTTTAGTAAAAAGGGCCCCTTTGACAGTTTGTACCTTCTCCTGTATTGAAATCAAATTAATTAGTAAAGGCATTAGTGTTAGCATTTTGTGCTGTGATAGCAGGGGACCCTCTACGTTTGGACAATTGCTGAGTCGTCCTGATTTTAAGCGGTTACTTAGCCGGTTAGGACCAAATCCTACATATGGTGCCAACAAATCGGCACTGAAAAAAAATGAGCGCCAACCCCCAGATTCTATATCAGGGTGTAGCCACACTTCGGTGGAGGGGGGTCCAGAGCCCGAGGTGAGGGGGCATATTTTAGCCTCCCCCGGCGCCATTTTGACTCCCCCCGCCACCGCCGCCACCACCACCAACTTTGACCCCCCCTGCTGATGACCCTCTTGACCCCCCTCCCGCCGCCAACACTCCCCTGCCGCCACCGTCGCCATCAGCTACCTTTGCTGGCGGGGGACCCCAACCCCCGCCAGCCGAGGTCCTCTTCTTCCGGCGCAAGGCTTCATTCTGTTTCTGAGTCTGACGTCCTGCAAAGGTAGCTGACGGCGACGGTGGCGGCGGGGAGTGTTGGCGGCAGGAAGGGGGTTGAGAGGGTCATCGGCAGGGGGTCCAGGGCCAAATCTACGGGGGCCCAGGCCCCCGTGGCCCCACGTAGCTACGCCACTGTTCTATAGCGTGCTTAGAGATCTGCGCCACATGGATTCTATAACAATGTGTGATAGCAGACTGTTATATGCAAAATGAGTGGAACAACCTAGAAACAACCCAACTGAGAAAGATTAGGCATCATTTCATTAAATTTTATTTCACAGATTTATATTTTGCCTTTCCTGAAAAATCTGATGAAGGTCAACTGCAATGTAAATATAAGGATAGATAGTCAAAGTAATTTAATGGATCAGGAGAGGGTCCCGGACATTTACATCATTTGTGTGGGGCAAACCAGGGATATTCACTGGCATTTAACCTGCTAGGTTAGTGGTGATATTCACTCTGCTAACTCCCGGATTCTATATATGGCACACAAAATTGTGCGTGCAAATTTGGGCATGCACCCAATTTGCGTGCACAATTTAATTGGATCATGAACCAATTAGCACTGATAGTTAGAATTTACATGCGCATCTTGCCACACACTATTCCATAAAGATGTGCACATAAATTCTTGTGCATGGATCCAAAAAAGGGGTGGGCCATGGGAGGGGCGTGAGCAGGGCATGGGCATTCCAGGGATTTGCATGCAGTGTTTGAGAATACACCGAACTGCACCTAATTTAAGTACGGGGATTCATACCACGTTTCACTTAGTGAAATCCTTGCACCTAGAAGTTAGGAGGCGATTTTATATATGGCGCCTAAAAAAAATCGCTGCTGAAATCAGTTCCGACTAAGCGTATTCTTTAATCAGTGCCTAGATTTAGGCGCCGATTACAGAATACTTAGTTCATATTTCAGCTCCTAAATTTACGTGCATCCATTTACACCAATGAAAACTTGGTGTAAATCCCTGCACGTAGATCTAGGCGCACTGGGCCATATTCTATAACTAGGCGCATACATTTCCCCACCCATAATCACACTCCTTTTTGCCTGTGCACGTTAGAACTTCAGCGTACATCATTACAGAATGCGCTTAGCCGTGAGTTGTGCGCCTAATTTCTAGTTAGTGCCAATTAATGCTCATTATTGCTTGTTAAATGCTGTTTTCAGCGCTCATGAGCTTGTTGAGCTTGTTAAGTTTCACGCATTGTTAAAGAATCCATTCTGATTGCGGCGCAGATCTCTAAGTGTAGAATCCGGGGGTTGGCGCTCATTTTTTTTTCAGTGACGATTTTTTGGCACCATATATAGGATTTGGTCCTAACCGGCTAAGTAACCGCATAAAATCAGGACAACTCAGCAGTGGTGTAGCAAGGGTGGGGCGGTGGGGGCGATCCGCCCCAGGTGCACGCTGCTGGGGGGGTGTCGGCTCCGCTGGTTCCCTGCTCCCTCTGCCCCGGAACATTATTGTTCCAGGGCAGAGGGAGCAGGGAACCAACGGAACCGACACCCCCCCCCCAGCGGCATGCACATGGCAGGCAAGAATACACTTGGGGGAGGGGCTTGGGTGATGCGCCCATTTCCCCACCCATAATCACACCCCTTTTGCCTGATTGTTAGCAGCTAATTAGGTTACACCTGGATCTGGGATCCATGCTCAAATTTGGGTGACCTAGTCAGAATCCAGGGGAAAGTGTGTTAGGGGACATACCTGTGCGGAAACTGCAGAGGGACTGGAGGACAAGGCCTGCTGGGTTGGTTTTGGGATGCTCTTTTATAAAGTCACATAGGTGCCCATGCTGCCTGTATAAAATATTCAAATCCCCTTAGGAATGACCAGAAAAAACATACAACAAAAATCAAACAAACATTCCTCTGTATTTCAAGTCATCAAAATAATAACAACAAAAATGCACACTAAATTTTAACCTATAATGCCATCATACGTGGGTAATGCGGAGATTTTGAATGAGGCCTCCAAAGCTACCCGGAACTATAATCATAGGTCCTTGTACCTAGGTCCAAAAGTGATTCCAATTGCACTACAAAGTGTCCGTATATTCAATTTGTGACTTTGTCCAAAATATCATTTACTCTATGTGAAAAAATGTCAGAAAGAGCTACACTTAGCTTAGCTTCTGTCCAAAACACGCCACAAAATTGAGTCGCCAACATGATCGTGTTTCAAGCAGTTCTCGCAGGATGTGCATCTTAATCAAATCATGGATCCTCTTGAGTTGCCTCTGACTGCTCGATGAGCATCTTTAAAATAGGCATAAAATATGTGCCTCTTTGGACTTCTGACCTAGGAATCCTGTTATCAAACCAGGCACTAACCCCTAATTCTAGAAAGCTGCGTGCCCAGATTTGCAACTAGTATGCAAATTTGCACTCACAAGTTACAAATAAGGTCACTTGTGCACACAGGTCAATAATTTATTTCTTTATATTTATTTGTTGCATTTGTATCCCACATTTTCCCACCTATTTGCAGGCTCAATGTGGCTTACATCTTACCGGTCAAGGCGATCGCCTGGACCGGTATGGAAACAAATACAATTTGACGTTAGGCTCGGTTAAAACTAGTATATTCAGGTGCCTAGGGATCAAGGATAGGACGAAATGTGTAGTGTCCAGTACAGCTTGTGGTTTGCTGTGTTGCAGATTGGAGGCATCTAGGTTAGATTGGTGGGGAATGCTTTTCTGAATAGGTAGGTCTTTAATGATCTCCTGAAGTCTAGATGGTCGTAAATGAGGTGATAATTGGTGTTGACAGACAATGATAGGCAATAATTACCCTTAATTGACAGGCGCATTACTGCCCTTAGGACCCCTTTTACAAAGGTGCACTAGCATTTTTAGCATGCCCTAAACACTAGAGATGTCCATATATTCATATAGGTGTCTCTAGCGTTTAGCCCACGCTATTGATTAGTGAATGTTAAAAACAATTGCGCACCTTTGTTAAAGACCCCCTTGGTCAGTATTCTGCAAATTGTGCACTTAAATTCCAGAGTGCACAAAATCAAGTTATTAGGACGTAGGAGGAGCCAGCATTCTTAGTAGATTGGCCACATAGACATCCCAGCAGAGCAGTGGGGCACCCTAGGGGCACTGCAGTGGATTTCACCTAAAAGCTCCCAGGTACACATCTCACCTTGCTCCCTTATATTGTATGGTGAGCCCTCCAAATCCCACCAAAAAACTGTACACCAGGGGCGTAGCCAGACACCCAATTTTGGGTGGGCCTGGGCCCAAAATGAGTGGGCAGAAGAACCTCACCCCGTCCCACAGGTGATTTGGTCTCTCCTCCTCGCCTGCATGCCATAAGGTCTCTCAAACATCCCCCTCTCCTGTATACCTTTTAAATAGCAGATTTTCACCAGCAACGAGCAGCAACTAATACACACTGCTCATGTTGGCCCACACCCTTCCCTCCTTTGCAACTTCCAGTTTCCACCTAGGCAGAAATACATCAGAGGGAAGGCTGTGGGGCCGGTGCGAGCAGTATGTATGTCACTGCTCACTGCAGGCGAAGATCTGCTACTTACAAGGTATGCAGGAGGGGACACTTGTTGGGAGTTTTCATCTGGTGGGGCTTGGCGATCCCTGCCAGCCACATCATAGGTATGCTGCTACTGGGTGGGCCTGAACCCAAAGTGGGTGGGCCTGGGCCCACCCAAGCCCACCCTTGGCTACGCCACTGCTGTACACTACTACAATAGTCCTTATGGCTGCAGGTGTCACCTATATATGGGTACAGTAGGTTTTTGGTGCGTTTTGGAGGCTCTCCCACTTTCCACCACAAGTGTAACAGAGTTAGCTATTGATGTTTTTTTTTTTATTTGTTTTATTGTGCACGTTATTTATTGATTTTTATGTATGTTTTCTCTGTAGCCTAGATCTGCAGACAGAGTGGGTAATAAATGTGGCAGGAATAAATACATAATGACTGTTTATTAACTCAAAGACATTACGGAGTCCTTTTACTAAGCCACAGTAAAAAGTGGCCTGCGGTAGTGCGAGCGCGCCTTTTGGGTGCGTTGCTGGACCATTTTTTACCGCATCTAGAATAAATGGCCTTTTTTTAAGGGGCCAGATAATGGACGTGCGCTAAAATTGAAACCAGCTCACGTCCATTTTCAGCCTGAGACCTTACCGCCACGCCACCCTGACCTAGCAGTAAGGTCTCGCGCGCTACCCCACAAGGTAAGCATGCAGTGCATGCCGATCACTGTTTGCCGCCAGGTGAGCAGCCCGTTGTAGAAAATTATTTCTGCTGCGGGATTCGGCATGCGCCAAATTCAGAATTGCTGCCTGGCTCACGCGCTAGCCGGCCGGTAGTGCTGATTTGGCATGTGCTGTAAACACGTAGGCCCTTATGCAGCTTAGTAAAAGGGTCCCCCCTTAATTAACTGTTAGTGTGCTACCTGTGAAAAAACGTAGTGTGTAGTAATTGCCATGTTAACAGCTAACGCAGCTTAGTAAATCAGGTCATTGTGTCAAAGAGTGAAAATGCTTACTAAATGGGCCCTAGATAGTCCGGGCTGCCGACAGGGGAGAGTCAGGTGGGGCAAGATTCCCTGGGCCCGGCCTCCAAGGGGGCCTGGCGCTGGGGTCTGTCTCTATCCTGCTCCTGTGTGTTGAGACCTGGATGATTGCGTTAACTGTGATTACCCGGTCCCGGTACACAGGTGCAGGAGACTGACAGACCGAAGGAGGAGCAGACACAGGAAGGTAGGGGTGGCAACCTGAGAAGGGGGAAGAGGAGGTCAACAGCGGCTGCGGCCTGAGCGGAGGAGGTGGTGTCCCTGCTGCAGACCCGGCTCTGTCCCTCAGCGCCCCTGTAGATAATGAAACAATGGAATACTTATTGTAAAGTAAGATGGTAAATATCTCGGCAGGAATGGCTCTCATTTGTTTCAAACTCTTGTCAATTTTGTTTTCCAGGACTTATTTGAAGAGCAGACAAGTCAATCAGACATGGAGCAGCTGCAGTGGGCGGCTCTGCGCAGGCATTAGAATTTGAGACTCGTTCTGGACTTTGCTGAAGAAACTTCATTCATCATTTGCATATTTTTCTGTATAAAGAAAAGATAAATATGGCATGGACATAGCGAAAGAGAAAAGGAACAAGCAGAAGTCTTTCTTTCTGAACAATACATTTTAAAAAGTCAATGTTTATTTAAATAAGTTAATTTATTTGTATATATTTGGTTTCTACCTTATCTGAATAAATCTGTTTGTATTCAGCAGCAGTGTTTGATTCTGTAATACTGATTTTTATTGCTGCTGGGAATGGGGGAGAAGCTGGGGGTATATGGAGGAGGGAACCCTGGGAATGGCATTGGGGGATGGGGACTGTGTATTTCTGAAATACACTGGAGGGAGTGGAAGCACTAATGCAGTGGCAATTTTTAAAAAAAGGTACTGCCTTCCTGTCCAGATGCAATGGGAAAAAGGAAAAACTGTCAGAAAGGTTCCTGGTGGGTGACCTGGCATGACCTTACAGAAAATCACCCTGACGGAGGAGCCCAGCCAGAGCACTAGTGTAAATATTTATGAGGCATTTTATTGTTAAAGTAACCAGGCCTGGTCTGGCCATCTGACAAATGGCCGAAGGGTCAGTTCAACCTTGGGTGGGACTGAAGCACTGCGAGAGCTTGCAGACTGAATCTGAGAGAACCTGTTGTAAATGTCAAGGGTGATTTGTGCTGCCAATGGAAGTAACTTGTAATCTGATTCCCTTTCCAAGCAACAGATCAGGAGATTCCATACTGCAATGGTTACCTAAATGAGAAATCAAATGATTTCATTTCAGTGGCGTTCCTAGGGGGGGGGGGGCGGTGGGGGCGGTCCGCCCCAGGTGCAGGTCGCTGGGGGGGTGCCGCACGCGCCTGTCCGTCGTTCGTTCCGTGCTCCCTCTGCCCCGGAATCCTGTTCCGGGGCAGAGGGAGCATGGAACGAACGACGGACAGGCGCGCGCGGCACCCCCCCAGCGGCGTGCACCCGGCGGGGGGTTCTTTCACGGGGGTGTCCTTTCGCTGGGGGGGCGATGCGCCCCGCCCCGGGTGTCAGCCCCCCTAGGAACACCACTGTTTCATCTTATATAATAATTCTCACCTCCAACGTTCTAATGTGCCTGGGACCGTGGCTCCCTCGGAGGTGGTCTGCTAGGCAGCTTAGAACGCATGGACGTCAGTGACGTCACTGACAGCTGATTCCAAGGCAAGGGAAGGAGTAGGGAAACTCCTCCCCCTGCCTGAGAAAAAGCTGTCAGTGCCCCCCCCCCTCGGCGCAACAACCAAGTCCCTGCCCTGCAAAACCACGAGCCAGGCAGGGGAGGAGTAGGGAAACACGCTCTGCGTGTTTCCCTATTCCTCCCCCTGCCTACAAATCAGCTCTTAGTGCCCCCCCCTCGGCACAACACCCAAGCCCCTCCGCCCTGGCACAACACCCAAGCCCCTACCCCCCCCCTTGAAGCATCACCTAAGACCCTCCCCCCCCTCGGCATCACCAAGCCCCTACCCCCCCCCCCCCCCGGGACATCAACCCCCTTGCCACCCGCAGCAGCCAATACTAATGCTGTCCGGCCACTGCTGCGTCTCCTGTTGAGCAGCAGCGGCCGTACAAAGAGAAAAAGCCAAAAAAGATTTTAAACCTGAAACACAGCTCCGTAGACGCCATCTGGCATTGGCTGTCGCCTCTGCAGCCGCTCCTCTCCCCTCTGACGTTGCTGCGCTCCTCCAGGAGAAGCAGCAGCGGCCGGACAGCGTTAGTATTGGCGGCTGCGGGTGGCGAGGGGGTTGCTGTTCCCAAGAGGGGGGGGGGGTAGGGCTTTGGTGATGCACTGGGGGGGTCTTAGGTGATGCTTCAAGGGGGGGGGTAGGGGCTTGGGTGTTGTGCCAGGGCGGAGGGGCTTGGGTGTTGTGCCGAGGGGGGGCACTAAGAGCTGATTTGTAGGCAGGGGAGGAATAGGGAAACACGCAGAGCGTGTTTCCCTACCCTCCCCCTGCCTGGCTCGTGGTTTTGCAGGGCAGGGACTTGGTTGTTGCGCCGAGGGGGGGGCACTGACAGCTTTTTCTCAGGCAGGGGGAGGAGTTTCCCTACTCCTTCCCTTGCCTTGGAATCAGCTGTCAGTGACGTCACTGACGTCCATGCGTTCTAAGCTGCCTAGCAGACCACCTCCGAGGGAGCCACGGTCCCAGGCACATTAGAACGTTGGAGGTGAGAATTATTATATAAGATGAAACAGTGGTGTTCCTAGGGGGCTGACACCCGGGCGGGGCGCATCGCCCCCCCCAGCGAAAGGACACCCCCCGTGAAAGAACCCCCCGCCCGGGTGCACGCCGCTGGGGGGTGCCGCGCGCGCCTGTCCGTCGTTCGTTCCATGCTCCCTCTGCCCCGGAACAGGATTCCGGGGCAGAGGGAGCACGGAACGAACGACGGACAGGCGCGTGCGGCACCCCCCCAGCGACCTGCACCTGGGGCGGACCGCCCCCACCGCCCCCCCCCCCTAGAACGCCACTGAATGAAATCATTTTTTCTCATTTAGGTAACCATTGCAGTATGGAATCTCCTGATCTGTTGCTTGGAAAGGGAATCAGATTACAAGTTACTTCCATTGGCAGCACAAATCACCCTTGACATTTACAACAGGTTCTCTCAGATTCAGTCTGCAAGCTCTCGCAGTGCTTCAGTCCCACCCAAGGTTGAACTGACCCTTCGGCCATTTGTCAGATGGCCAGACCAGGCCTGGTTCTTTAACAATAAAATGCCTCATAAATATTTTACACTAGTGCTCTGGCTGGGCTCCTCCGTCAGGGTGATTTTCTGTAAGGTCATGCCAGGTCACCCACCAGGAACCTTTCTGACAGTTTTTCCTTTTTCCAATTGCATCTGGACAGGAAGGCAGTACCTTTTTTTAAAAATTGCCACTGCATTAGTGCTTCCACCTCCCTCCAGTGTATTTCAGAAATACACAGTCCCCATCCCCCAATGCCATTCCCAGGGTTCCCTCCTCCATATACCCCCAGCTTCTCCCCCATTCCCAGCAGCAATAAAAATCATATTACAGAATCAAACACTGCTGCTGAATACAAACAGATTTATTCAGATAAGGTAGAAACCAAATATATACAAATAAATTAACTTATTTAAATAAACATTGACTTTTTAAAATGTATTGTTCAAAGAAAGACTTCTGCTTGTTCCTTTTCTCTTTCGCTATGTCCATGCCATATTTATCTTTTTTTTTACAGAAAAATGCAAATGATGAATGAAGTTTCTTCAGCAAAGTCCAGAACGAGTCTCAAATTCTAATGCCTGCAGAGCCGCCCACTGCAGCTGCTCCATGTCTGATTGACTTGTCTGCTCTTCAAATAAGTCCTGGAAAACAAATTGACAAGAGTTTGAAACAACTGAGAGCCATTCCTGCCGAGATATTTACCATCTTACTTTACAATAAGTATTCCATTGTTTCATTATCTACAGGGGCGCTGAGGGACAGAGCCGGGTCTGCAGCAGGGACACCACCTCCTCCGCTCAGGCCGCAGCCGCTGTTGACCTCCTCTTCCCCCTTCTCAGGTTGCCACCCCCTACCTTCCTGTGTCTGCTCCTCCTTCGGTCTGTCAGTCTCCTGCACCTGTGTACCGGGACCGGGTAATCACAGTTAACGCAATCATCCAGGTCTCAACCACAGGAGCAGGATAGAGACAGACCCCAGCGCCAGGCCCCCCTTGGAGGCCGGGCCCAGGGAATCTTGCCCCACCTGACTCTCCCCTGTCGGCAGCCCGGACTATCTAGGGCCCATTTAGTAAGCATTTTCACTCTTTGACACAATGACCTGATTTACTAAGCTGCTTAGCTGTTAACATGGCAATTACTACACACTACGTTTTTTCACAGGTAGCACACTAACAGTTAATTAAGGGGGACCCTTTTACTAAGCTGCATAAGGGCCTACGTGTTTACAGCACATGCCAAATCAGCACTACCGGCCGGCTAGCGCGTGAGCCAGGCAGCAATTCTGAATTTGGCGCATGCCGAATCCCGCAGCAGAAAATAATTTTCTACAACGGCTGCTCACCTGGCGGCAAACAGTGATCGGCATGCACTGCATGCTTACCTTGTGGGGTAGCGCGCGAGACCTTACTGCTAGGTCAGTGGGTGGCGTGGCGGTAAGGTCTCAGGCTGAAAATGGACGTGAGCTGGTTTCAATTTTAGCGCACGTCCATTATCTGGCCCCTTAAAAAAGGCCATTTATTCTAGATGCGGTAAAAAATGGTCCAGCAACGCACCCAAAAGGCGCGCTCGCACTACCGCAGGCCACTTTTTACTGTGGCTTAGTAAAAGGACTCCGTAATGTCTTTGAGTTAATAAACAGTCATTATGTATTTATTCCTGCCACATTTATTACCCACTCTGTCTGCAGATCTAGGCTACAGAAAACATACATAAAAATCATAAATAACGTGCACAATAAAACAAATAAAAAAAAACATCAATAGCTAACTCTGTTACACTTGTGGTGGAAAGTGGGAGAGCCTCCAAAACGCACCAAAAACCTACTGTACCCTATATAGGTGACACCTGCAGCCATAAGGACTATTGTAGTAGTGTACAGCAGTGGCGTAGCCAAGGGTGGGCTTGGGTGGGCCCAGGCCCACCCACTTTGGGTTCAGGCCCACCCAGTAGCAGCATACCTATGATGTGGCTGGCAGGGATCGCCAAGCCCCACCAGATGAAAACTCCCAACAAGTGTCCCCTCCTGCATACCTTGTAATAGCAGATCTTCGCCTGCAGTGAGCAGTGACATACATACTGCTCGCACCGCCCCACAGCCTTCCCTCTGATGTATTTCTGCCTAGGTGGAAACTGGAAGTTGCAAAGGAGGGAAGGGTGTGGGGCCAACATGAGCAGTGTGTATTAGTTGCTGCTCGTTGCTGGTGAAAATCTGCTATTTAAAAGGTATACAGGAGAGGGGGATGTTTGAGAGACCTTATGGCATGCAGGCAGAGGAGAGACCAAATCACCTGTGGGACGGGGTGAGGTTCTTCTGCCCACTCATTTTGGGCCCAGGCCCACCCAAAATTGGGTGTCTGGCTACGCCCCTGGTGTACAGTTTTTTTGGTGGGATTTGGAGGGCTCACCATACAATATAAGGGAGCAACGGTGAGATGTGTACCTGGGAGCTTTTAGGTGAATCCACTGCAGTGCCCCCTAGGTGCCCCACTGCTCTGCTGGGATGTCTATGTGGCCAATCTACTAAGAATGCTGGCTCCTCCTACGTCCTAATAACTTGATTTTGTGCACTCTGGAATTTAAGTGCACAATTTGCAGAATACTGACCAAGGGGGTCTTTAACAAAGGTGCGCAATTGTTTTTAACATTCACTAATCAATAGCGTGGGCTAAACGCTAGAGACACCTATATGAATATGGACATCTCTAGTGTTTAGGGCATGCTAAAAATGCTAGTGCACCTTTGTAAAAGGGGTCCTAAGGGCAGTAATGCGCCTGTCAATTAAGGGTAATTATTGCCTATCATTGTCTGTCAACACCAATTATCACCTCATTTACGACCATCTAGACTTCAGGAGATCATTAAAGACCTACCTATTCAGAAAAGCATTCCCCACCAATCTAACCTAGATGCCTCCAATCTGCACACAGCAAACCACAAGCTGTACTGGACACTACACATTTCGTCCTATCCTTGATCCCTAGGCACCTGAATATACTAGTTTTAACCGAGCCTAACGTCAAATTGTATTTGTTTCCATACCGGTCCAGGCGATCGCCTGGACCGGTAAGATGTAAGCCACATTGAGCCTGCAAATAGGTGGGAAAATGTGGGATACAAATGCAACAAATAAATAGTAAAGAAATAAATTATTGACCTGTGTGCACAAGTGACCTTATTTTGTAACTTGTGAGTGCAAATTTGCATACTAGTTGCAAATCTGGGCACGCAGCTTTCTAGAATTAGGGGTTAGTGCCTGGTTTGATAACAGGATTCCAAAGAGGCACATATTTTATGCCTGTTTTAAAGATGTTCATCGAGCAGTCAGAGGCAACTCAAGAGGATCCATGATTTGATTAAGATGCTGCTCGAAACACGATCATGTTGGCGACCCAATTTTGTGGCGTGTTTTGAACAGAAGCTAAGCTAAGTGTAGCTCTTTCTGACATATTTTTTCACATAGAGTAAATGATATTTTGGACAAAGTCACAATTGAATATACGGACACTTTGTAGTGCAATTGGAATCACTTTTGGACCTAGGTACAAGGACCTATGATTATAGTTCCGGGTAGCTTTGGAGGCCTCATTCAAAATCTCCGCATTACCCACGTATGATGGCGTTATAGGTTAAAATTTAGTGTGCATTTTTGTTGTTATTATTTTGCTGACTTGAAATACAGAGGAATGTTTGTTTGATTTTTTTGTATGTTTTTTCTGGTCATTCCTAAGGGGATTTGAATATTTTATACAGGCAGCATGGGCACCTATGTGACTTTATAAAAGAGCATCCCAGAACCAACCCAGCAGGCCTTGTCCTACAGTCCCTCTGCAGTTTCCGCACAGGTATGTCCCCTAACACACTTTCCCCTGGATTCTGACTAGGTCACCCAAATTTGAGCATGGATCCCAGATCCAGGTGTAACCTAATTAGCTGCTAACAATCAGGCAAAAGGGGTGTGATTATGGGTGGGGAAATGCGCATCACCCAAGCCCCTCCCCCAAGTGTATTCTTGCCTGCCATGTGCATGCCGCTGGGGGGGGTGTCGGTTCCGTTGGTTCCCTGCTCCCTCTGCCCTGGAACAATAATGTTCCGGGGCAGAGGGAGCAGGGAACCAGCGGAGCCGACACCCCCCCAGCAGCGTGCACCTGGGGCGGATCGCCCCCCCGCCCCACCCTTGCTACACCACTGCTGAGTTGTCCTGATTTTATGCGGTTACTTAGCCGGTTAGGACCAAATCCTATATATGGTGCCAAAAAATCGTCACTGAAAAAAAATGAGCGCCAACCCCCGGATTCTACACTTAGAGATCTGCGCCGCAATCAGCATGGATTCTTTAACAATGCGTGAAACTTAACAAGCTCAACAAGCTCATGAGCGCTGAAAACAGCATTTAACAAGCAATAATGAGCATTAATTGGCAGTAACTAGAAATTAGGCGCACAACTCACGGCTAAGCGCATTCTGTAATGATGTACGCTGAAGTTCTAACGTGCACAGGCAAAAAGTGTGATTATGGGTGGGGAAATGTATGCGCCTAGTTATAGAATATGGCCCAGTGCGCCTAGATCTACGTGCAGGGATTTACACCAAGTTTTCATTGGTGTAAATGGATGCACGTAAATTTAGGAGCTGAAATATGAACTAAGTATTCTGTAATCGGCGCCTAAATCTAGGCACTGATTAAAGAATACGCTTAGTCGGAACTGATTTCAGCAGCGATTTTTTTAGGCGCCATATATAAAATCGCCTCCTAACTTCTAGGTGCAAGGATTTTCACTAAGTGAAACGTGGTATGAATCCCCGTACTTAAATTAGGTGCAGTTCTGGTGTATTCTCAAACACTGCATGCAAATCCCTGGAATGCCCATGCCCTGCTCACGCCCCTCCCATGGCCACACCCCTTTTTTGGATCCATGCACAAGAATTTATGTGCACATCTTTATGGAATAGTGTGTGGCAAGATGCGCATGTAAATTCTAACTATCAGTGCTAATTGGTTCATGATCCAATTAAATTGTGCACGCAAATTGGGTGCATGCCCAAATTTGCACGCACAATTTTGTGTGCCATATAGAATCCGGGAGTTAGCAGAGTGAATATCACCACTAACCTAGCAGGTTAAATGCCAGTGAATATCCCTGGTTTGCCCCACACAAATGATGTAAATGTCCGGGACCCTCTCCTGATCCATTAAATTACTTTGACTATCTATCCTTATATTTACATTGCAGTTGACCTTCATCAGATTTTTCAGGAAAGGCAAAATATAAATCTGTGAAATAAAATTTAATGAAATGATGCCTAATCTTTCTCAGTTGGGTTGTTTCTAGGTTGTTCCACTCATTTTGCATATAACAGTCTGCTATCACACATTGTTATAGAATCCATGTGGCGCAGATCTCTAAGCGCGCTATATAGAACAGTGGCGTAGCTACGTGGGGCCACGGGGGCCTGGGCCCCCGTAGATTTGGCCCTGGACCCCCTGCCGATGACCCTCTCAACCCCCTTCCTGCCGCCAACCCTCCCCCCGCCGCCACCGTCGCCGTCAGCTACCTTTGCAGGACGTCAGACTCAGAAACAGAATGAAGCCTTGCGCCGGAAGAAGAGGACCTCGGCTGGCGGGGGTTGGGGTCCCCCGCCAGCAAAGGTAGCTGATGGCGACGGTGGCGGCGGGGAGTGTTGGCGGCGGGAGGGGGGTCAAGAGGGTCATCAGCAGGGGGGGTCAAAGTTGGTGGTGGTGGCGGCGGTGGCGGGGGGAGTCAAAATGGCGCCGGGGGAGGCTAAAATATGCCCCCTCACCTCGGGCTCTGGACCCCCCTCCCACCGAAGTGTGGCTACACCCCTGATATAGAATCTGGGGGTTGGCGCTCATTTTTTTCAGTGCCGATTTGTTGGCACCATATGTAGGATTTGGTCCTAACCGGCTAAGTAACCGCTTAAAATCAGGACGACTCAGCAATTGTCCAAACGTAGAGGGTCCCCTGCTATCACAGCACACAAAATGCTAACACTAATGCCTTTACTAATTAATTTGATTTCAATACAGGAGAAGGTACAAACTGTCAAAGGGGCCCTTTTTACTAAAGGGTAGCCGTGTGGCAAGCTGGAACTACCACTGGCCAGACGAGGGTGCTGGCTGTAGTTCCACCCCCAGCGCTTGCTATTTCGGTCCCTAGTGGACATATTGCAAAAGCAAGTTCTGCAGGAGGTTACCCAGCAGTAATCGGGCAGTGTCGCACACTCCCCAGTTACCCCCGGGTTAGCAGGGGAGCCCTTACTGCCATTTCAGTGGGTGACAGTAGTTTCTTCCCCCCTGAAATGGCCGCATGGCAACTTACCACACAGCCATTTCATTTTGGCTATTTTCACCTGCTGCGGTAAAGAGCCCCTGAGTTCCTCTGGTAAATCACTTTGATCTATGCCTTTTCCCTCCATTGCCAAATGCCAGCTTCATCTTTCTTTACCAAATACCTGGAATGGCCTTCGGAACTGGAGCAAAATCATGCCTAGAACCCAACTTTTTGGCACTGCTTTTAACTCTTAACATGCCTTCCCCATTAGTCTGAAACAGATTTCATGGCTGTTGGAGTTCATCTGTGTCCTGGCCAAATGGTGGGTGGGGGAGGTGTGGCTCTGATGTGTCTGTACTGTGTGGGTGTGGGGATGTTTATCTGCAGTGACAGTGATGAACCTTATAGTTATGCCTTTCCTAAATGCAGCTGCTGTCTCTCTGTTATTTACTCGGATTCTAGTGAGATCATTTTCATGCACCTTTCTGACTCCATGTGCAACTTTCTTTAAGTCAGTCTCCTTATTCTCTAACTCCTGTTACTTTCTTTCTCTTATCTGTCTATATGCTGCTCCACCTTTGCTTATGTCCTGGGCTGTCTATTAATATGTTTTACTGTGTATTATATCCACATCCTAACTAGCATATTATGCCATACTACAACGTTATTTGAATGGTTTTTTTTTCTGCTGAAATTTTCTATTGCATATGTCCAGATTGATCTTCTTGTACAGCACCTTGGGTGAATTCTTCAAAAAGGTAGTAAATAATGCTAATAAATAAATAAGGGGTCACTATTCAAGTGATTTAACCAGCCAGAAATCGCTCCTGGCTGGTTAAATCACTTGTTCGGAGCTAACCAGTCATTTTCAGCAGCACTTAACCGCTGAAAATGTCCTGTTAGTGCCTATCTCAAAACTGACTATTTTTTGGGGGGGGGAGGGGCATTCTGGGGGTGGAGTCAGCACTTAACCAGCCGAGATAACTATGGGACCCTTTTAATAAGCCGCGGTAGGCTCTACGCGCCTGCAGCATGCGCCCAAATGAGACTGCCGCCAGGCCAGTGCGCCCTCTTGGCGGTAATTTCATATTGGCGTGCACCCATGACGTGTGGATGAATTATTTATTTATTTCCTCCTGCGCGCGCCAGTTCCAGTGGTAATTGGCACTTGGCGT